>NC_053115.1:9214023-9409023 GCF_010015445.1 Perca fluviatilis | reverse complement strand
TTTTTAACCCGTGTCAGACTTAAGTTTAGTTGAGTTCTACAAAATCCCACAGCAGCAAAGGATGACAAGTCCAGGCAGGAGAGTGAAACCGAGACCGAGAGAGAGAGACAGCAGGGCTGGTGTTGATGGGTATGTATCGACGGTTTGGATTGGACGAAGGGGAGGAAATGTGGGTGTTGGAACTTGTCACATCAGTTTCCGTACCACCGCAGCCGAGGAGAAGGTTCTTTCTTTTCTGTGGCCGGCAGAATGAAAGAGTGGTGTTGTACAGTAGGCAGTCTGGCGCAGACGAGGCCGAAACAGGCAGTTGTCCAGGACACAGCTGGACATTTAAATCCCCTCCAGGGCAGGACCTGCACCGCCCTGGCTGCAGCACTGGCAACATGCCTGGCACACCACGCTGCTACTGTACAACACTGCTCTTCTCCTCAGGCTGGCATGTTTCCTGCCAGTGCACCACACTGCTGCCATCAATGTCATGTTCGCAACCCTCCACTGGAACCAACTGTGGCAAACACAGGAGCCAATGTCAGGCTGGTATGGCCTAACACCTTGTTGAACAGTCATCACTGTCATTCGTTCCGTTGCATGAATCAGTGTAGACGTTGGACAGCGTGGAGAAGGTCAGCATGGAGCACATTTTCTTTACTACTCCCTCAAGATTGTAAGAAACTCAGATAACAAAGCAGCGAGCCAACATAAGTGTGTGTGTGTGTTTTGGACACCCTTTCCCTCCTTCCACCATTCCACAGCGGTAAAGGAAAAGAAAACTTGTCAGAAGAGAGGAGAGTCATTTCTCAGCCACCTGACTCCAAACCTAAGGAATAGGGGTGTTTTTTTCCCCTCCTCACATGAATGAAATGTGGGAATCTTCCTCTCGTTCCAGCAGATCTGGGTGTCACAATTTACAGCAGACGCCACAAACTGTTTCCTGCATGCTCAGTGAGCTGTAGCTTAGATTGGCGTGCACACAAACTCGACTGTCTCCTCAGCTCTCCTCTCCTCCACCGCCTCTTTCTGTTTCTCTTTCCTCTGGTCTGCCACCACCCACCCTCACTTAACCCCAACTGGCCCTGTCCTGCAGCTCTCATACCCCTCTGGCACTCCACAGTGATGGATTAAAAACTCTCTGGCCGGCTAAGCCGTATTGTGTAAATAAAAGTTCTAGACTGACAGGCCTGGCGGGAGACGAGGAGAACTTGTTGAGTGTGTTTTTTGGGTGGGCAAATGGCTGGGTGTGTTGCCGAGCAGGTGCCTGGGTGGGTGTTGGAGGTGTCACCTTCGCTGACACAGCTGTCCATGAGGAGAAACGGAGGGAGAGGAGGAATAAAAAGAGGGAAGGGGGGGGGGGCGGGGGGGTTTGAAGGAAGCCTAGCTGAGGAAGACTAAACAGGGTGTCTGCTGGAGGAGCAGGAAATGAAGGAGACGATCCATCCGGCCATGACATTTTTTTTTTTTTTTCAATTTTCTCTCTCTCTCTCTCTCTCTCTCTCTTTTTTTTTTTTTTTTTTTTTTTTTTTTTTTTTTTTTTTTTTTTTTTTTTTTTTTTTTTTTTTTTTTTTTTTTTTTTTTTTTTTTTTTTTTTTTTTTTTTTTTTTTTTTCTCTCTCTCTCTCTCTCTCTCTCTCTCTCTCTCTCTCTCTCCCCCCCCCCCCCCCCCCCCCCCCCCCCCCCCCCCCCCCCCCCCCCCCCCCCCCCCCCCCCCCCCCCCCCCCCCCCTCCCCCCCCCCCCCCCCCCCCCCCTCTCTCGGCCGGGTCCACGCAACGAACGGCAACATCTCCGGCTGGCGCTCTATGAGCGGAAGAGCGCCTCGAGGGTTCTGAATTGAGAACCTATAGTTGATTTTTTTTTTTTTAAACTGAATAGCCTCTCTACCCAAACCGTTTTTATCCCAGCCCATTTAAAAAAACTATTATTTTACATGATTTGATTTAACTCGGCCTGATCCCTCATGTAATCAAGTTGGATAATAGAGTCGCTACTCTGGGGGACGTGAATTTACAGCTGAGCTGAAAAATTAGATGTATAAAAGCTTTTCCTGCCCACTTGATGTACCATCCTATTGATTAAGGTTTTACAGGGGCCAAGTGGAAGGGTTTATTTGAGTGTTTTGATGTGTTTATGATGCGTATCGCACAAAAGGCCAAGTCTAATGGGGCCACAGAGGGCTGCCAGCACTAAAACAAACCCTCAGCTGCGGTGAATAATAGGCTAGCTTGTGTACAAGCCGCCATCATTTAGTTAGGATGCACCTCTGCTTAATGCTCAAAGCAGATTTGGTTTGGGACTTGGCCAAACACCAGTGGGACATCTCTCTCCCTCTCTCTGTCTCACAAACACTTGCGAACACAAACCCCTGTGTTATTGTTTGTGTATGCTGCAGGGCTGGAATCTAATCAAAGACAAATTACATTTCAGCTTTGTGTTTAAAAATGAGCCAAGGGTGATTCCCTACAAACTGCTTTCAGGCATCCGTAATAAGCCAGCCTTCAATTTGAATAAAGATCATGTTTGAGACTACCGCACGATCTCAGTGAGGTGATAGTCAGCAGGCCCTTATGGAAAAGCCTAAATCCCACTCTCCCTGCTGCAACAGTAACCAAGTGGTAATGTACAAGGGAGCTGTTTGATGCCAGTCCCCCACCTCTGCACCTCACAGTAACCTTTGATGTGTTCCTCTCTCCATCCGTCTCTATCTCCTCACACTATCCTCTGGGGCCAGCTGTAAAACGCACTCACGTCGTGCAGCCCAGAGAGCATGCACCATAAGCCCTACAACATGACGAAGTCCTGAACAATCCCGTTCTCCTCTGATACTGATTACTGATGTAACCAGAGAAGGTGGAGAATGAGAAGAAAGAGAGCAACTAAGAGAATGAGTGGAGAGAACGAAATGCAGAGACAAAGGAGAGTGTGTAGAAAGTAAAGGGGTGCGGTTCCAGGGCCAAAGGCCTGGTGGTTGCGCTGGTGCATGCCTGATACAAATTGCTGGGGCTTTAAAGCTGTAATTATGGTAATAGGCCCAATTGCAGTGTAGTGAAGCTCTAAAGTGCTTCCATGTGTGCGCCGTGCCCCAGAGACCCCGGGTTAGCAGAGAGCAATGGAGCTCACACCAGCCTCCCCCAGTAACCCAACTGCACCAGGGATGATGTCAAAACAAAGACTAATAAGCAACATGTCCTCCGGGCTGTGTCTGCTTTGTGCTTCATGTAAACCAAAATGGAGGAAAAGTAAACAAATGGCATTGTATGTACCGCGTACACACAACAAAGCAGAGGCTCTGGAATATTGCGGTAAACTTTAATCCTACCTTTATGGCATGAGGAGTCTTTGTTCTTCGCATTAAGACATTAAGTTGAGCAAAATCGTGCATTGTCCCCGTTTCCGCAAGAGCAGCCCCAATGAGACAGATGCAGTCTGTATCCTTCACTGTGTGTGTGGTGTTTGGGCGGAGACATTTGGGTTTTTAGGGAAAGTGCTGTAACATCTGTGTTTGTCCCAGAAAATTAAGTAGACCCACCCCCCTACTGAAGGAATGTATCTCCCTCAGTTTTGATGAAGACCCACACAGGTTAGAACTGGGGTCTCTCTCTTTGGAATTGAGCCTATGAAAAACGTCACCTAACTAATAAAGGCTATTTATCATGACCTCAGCATTGTTCCTGCTCTCACACGAGTGCCAGAAATTTGCTCCCACGGACATTTGAAGATTTCCACCCTTCTCTTCTTCAAGAGCACCGGCATTTTTCTAAACTGCAGCCAAGACATTTTGTTTAAGGTTCACCCCTGTTTCTTTCTGCACTTCTCCTGTCGTGCCTTAGAAACTATATTTAGTCTGATTCCTCAGGGGAGATGATTGGCCGACAATAGGTGGATGACAGCTCTCGGTGGATGGCCAGGCTGTGATGTCAGAGTGAGTCAGGGCACCCGGGGGGGAGCTGAGGGGAATATTTGAGCTCCGAGTCCACAGGTGGGCCTGATCCCAGACAGGAAATGTAACCGTAGTCAAGAGCTGAGACAAAACAAGACCGTTGAGTTCAGAATTAGTTTGTTCCTCACACTGGTGGCTTCACATGAGACGATAGAGTGGAATATGTCAGGACTTGTTGTGTCTGCTGTGTCGTCGTTTTGCTGTCCAGCTGCTGAGTGTACAAGTTTTTTTTTTTTTTGGTGTCTTTGCTTTTGTTTCTTTCAGTCATTGGGTTTTTGATTAGCTTTGGATATGCACTATTACTGTGCTAAGTACTTTCCTGCAGTGGGCCTGTGGCTTATGTTTCAGCGGATGGTGATGGAAAGCTGTGTTAAGATGGAAGGAGCACGCTGAAGGGCATGACCACGACCTCCGACTAATGTCTCCGCATTCATTTGGAGCCTTTACACCAGTCCGTGCTTACACAAACACACTTGGGAATCTCTCTCTCACATGTGCACACTCTTTGTGTCTCACACACAGCTAACCGTCGGCCGCGTATTTTAAAACCACCCGATCCGGGCTGGGGCATTCTGAAACGTGGAGTTGTGCGAATAGTTGGGATGGCTGAGAGATCCCTGACATGCTTGGCACCTTGTACAGCTTTGCCGTTCACAAAAGGGAAGCAGTGAGTCTGTCTGCGACCCAAATCTTAAATGTACAGTGAAAGCTGCACTAAAGTGTCAAAACCTTAACTCAAGGTCTACTTACTAGCTTTTTTTTCTGGAGCAATGTCAACTTCTTTCTTGATAGTCAGAAGAAAATGAAATGCATCATCACAAAAGATCATGCCAAAATGTGATTTAAAAAGACCTTTTGCAAGTTAAGAAATGAAAACGACTGTCACTATCCATAATCCTGGAATGCATGTTCTATCATGAGTGATACTCATTATTCTCAAAGGGGTACTCCAGTAATTTATTGTTGCACTTCCACACACGTTGGGAGACTCGAGAATGACAGATTAAATGTAGAATTCAAATTGAAGCAGCAGAGGCCAAGATATCTGGACTTTAAGTCCCTAGCATTGATCAAACTCCAGAAACCCAGGATCCTACATTTCCCATAGTGCAGCTCAGTTGTATTAGACAGTAGAAGTAGCAAACTGGATCTCTTTGGTCCATTTGGCTCTGCAAGTGGTATTTTCTCTTCACACAACAAATAATAAAAGGCAGTATGAAGAAACATGGGTGTATATAATAACACTAATGATGGCTAAATACCATTTAGCTGCTTCAGTGTCAGGGTCCTTGTATTTGTGTGTGGGCCTGTTCAAGAAGCTTCTTTACAATATCTGCTCAAGCACAGCTGATGGAAACCAAACAGACTTTTGTGATTTTTCAAAAGTTTTTCTAAAAATTAAAATGGACAGAAACACAAGTACTTACACACACACACACACGCAGATGATAAATGCAGGCAGACATTTTGCGTGTGTAGACGTTTCTCCTCACACACACGCACAGACACACATCCACGAACACACAATCCTCTTCATCCATTCCATCTGGCTGGGATGGGACCGGACCACGTGAGCGTGGGGGCGTATTGGCAGACGGAAGGTGTTGGTAGGCAAATACACGGCGAGGGAGAGCCAGGCAGAGAGAAACGGGGAAAATAAAAGGAGGGAGAGACACGAGAAGGCAGACGGTACGAAGTGAGCACGTGTCTGAGAAGTGCATGACGCAGCGAGAAAAGGAGATGGAGGAGAAATCCCCGAACAACTGAGCCAGCTGAGGGGGCCGTCGCTGGACAGAGAGACCGAGAGAAATGGATGGATGGATGGGCAGCAGAGGGACATGTGTGGATGTCATCCGGCCATCAGTCATATACAGAGAGAGAGAGTAAGAAGGGATGGATAAGAGCTCCAGGGAGGCCTCAGGGTGGGGGCTTGAAGCCTAATCCCAAAAACAGCTGCGTGTAGCAGGGAGGGTGGGAGAGGGGGATGGTTCTTGGGAGACTGGTGCTCTCTCATGGCTCATCACATCCTTTGACCCCCGCAACGTCAACAGCTTCTTCTGGGGCGTCAGTCGCTGTAACTAAGCCCCTCTCGCTCTCTGTAAAGTGGCTCCACCAACAGGGCCGTACAAGCATACGGTCCCTCTCCCATGGACTCTCTGCACCCGAACACGAGGCGCCGTAAATCACTCCCAGATACTGTCGATCAGTGGAGTGATACCTGAGAAAGGTTCAGGTGCGTGCATGTGGCAAACCTAATACATTTCAAACATTTTATGCAAAATATAATACTTATATTGTCCAGCAAACAAACATGTGTCAGCATAGACACATTTGTCTCAGTGGCGTTTGCTTAGTAAAGGACACCATGTCATTTATAGTCCTGTGATATTTCTATTTAAAATTGTTAATTGTTGTTTTAAATTTGTCATACCTGCCCAGGGACTACAGGTGGAAATTAGCAAATGTTGCCATAACCTGGCCCAAGACATATTTTCTTGTTTAACAAGTTTAATGTTTATTTGTGCATTGTCCGTGTTTCAAATTAATCAATTTCCATTTCCATTTCCAAGGACCTAGTCAAGCTAGTTCAAACTAGTCATAAATTAAGCTACAAGCCACAAGAGGCTATGCTTTCTATTTGGAGTAAACACAGTTTGCTATTCTGGAATCACTAATAACCTTTAGTTTCAATCAGAATAAATTGTTATTGTTTCTCCCATCTATATAGTGTATGAACAGTGACATTAAATGATAAAACACTGAATAGATAATGTGATTTGACTAAAACTGTAAAATTAAAGCTACCTCAGCATTTATCACTCGCATTTGCACCGCTCTGAATATATATCATTTGACATATGCATTGGTCAGTGTGTAAATTATAAGTCAAATAAAAATATACAACTATAACAGCACTCTCCTATATAGCAATAACATCACTTTTGGATTTTTCCATACCTTATGTCATCCTATCATTTTCATCCAGCGATAACAAGCATAAGCCTGCGTATGACATAGTCTGTTCTTTATTAATGTCTTTCATTTCTAATGATTGTAATAAATTGAAATCATCCAAACAAATTGAGATTGTATTTCCCGCTTGCGTGCGTACGTGCGTGCGTGCGTGCGTGTGTGTGTGCGTGTGTGTGCGTGTGTGTGTGCGTGTGTGTGCGTGTGCGTGTGCGTGTGTGTGCGTGTGCGTGTGTGTTGTCTACAGCTGTAGCCTGTAGTACACGGTGATTGGTTTGAGTGTTTTGTTTAAACGTGCACAGTTCAACTTTAAAAACACCCATTTATGTTTTAGATATGTTCTAAAGTTGGCAAACCAAAGGCTCGGGGATCAATGAAGACTAGAATAATGCAGGTGAAATGAAAAGTGTTCAGAGTCACCACGGTGTTGTCCTTGGTTGTAGTATGGGAGGACCATTTTTACAAAACTGTGATGATCAGAAGTAATTCAGCAAAAATGAAGTATCCATTAGATGCCGATTTGCTTGAATTTGTACTTCAGAATTTGTATCGCTCTTTCTCTTCTTTTTCTGCAGTCTGTTTGCGGGCAGCATACCGAGGATAACCTTCATCAGTGTGGGCGGTTTCATCTTCCTGGGAGCCTACGAGAAGGTCCGCCGCTCGTTGCTGTAGCAGCTCGTCCTCTGTGACTGTCCTGAGCCCTGAGCCCTGGTGGATTAGCAGCACGGGAAGCATCTCTGGAAGCGGCACGCTTGTCCCTTGGAGGGCCCCCCCCTGCGCCTCCATGCTGCTGGGCCCCGAGAAGCAAGGAACACCTCTTGCCCGTCCACTGGCCTGATCGCATTACCTGGGGTGCCGCGTTCCTGCTCATCAGTGCCCAGAGCTTCTGTAACAGCACCAGCGGTTTGGTGAAATGGAGCCACACCCTGTCACACAAGGCTAGCAGTGAAGCAACAGCCTTGTATAAAGTACTTGAAAGCTGTGTGTGTGTGTGTGTGTGTGTGTGTGTGTGTGTGTGTGTGTGTGTGTGTGTGTGTGTGTGTGTGTGTGTGTGTGTGTGTGTGTGTGTGTGTGTGTGAGAGAATCATTGAGTTACGGTATTAAAGACTGACCTCTTGGAGTTGAGGTTCGGTCATTTGTTCCTCTGTAGGCTGTCCTGTTAAGCTCCCCTCTACGTGGTTTCATGATCATTTTAGTGTTTTATCCATATTTTTCTCTCTGCTAAGCCAGGCCACCTGTGTTAAAGACCCACCGGGGGAGAGACTCGGTAATATCTCACCATTGTTACATTCCCGCTGGAGCACAACTGAGCTCATCCACCTGCAGGAGCTTTAATTTTATACTTAAGATGTCTACAACAGTAGAGCACTTTGTTAATTTAACAAGGCTTTAGTTTTATTAGGAGCCTCAATTGTCCTGCACCAGCTTTTGTATTTCAGTTTGGGCTATATATATGTTTATTGTGAAATATATTTTTATTCGGTATTTAGCTTGATTGGATGGTTTGACATTGGCGCTATTGTCGAAGAGGCTGTAAGAAGAGACTTCTTAATCTCAAGCCTGTGAAAGTGCAGGCTTATCAAAGTTAGCATGACAAAAAAAACTAAAAAAAATTTTTGGTATTCAACAGAGCAATGGTGTTATAAAGAGCTTTATTACACGACTTTGTTGAATACTCGATTCTGATTGGTCATTTGGGCCATTCTACGATCTGTTATTCATTCATAGCAGCGGTGTGCTATGGACGCAGCTCTTACCAAAGACTGGAGGACCGTTTTTAAATCAATAAAACCATTTTTAATCAAGATTTTGTGTCAAATGATTAATTCCTTTAGTAAGTAGCCATGTAGTAACGAAGATTCTTATAGTAGGTGTTCACAGCAGACTTATTTAATTATTTTCAATAGTAGTAGTTAGATAAGAAGATTGATACCGTTACTCTCACGTCTGTATGGTAAATATGAAGCTACAGACAAAATCCTCTTATCTTAAGATAAGATAGACTTTATTAATCCTACATGGGGAAATTCCTGTGTTCCTGTTAGCTTAGCATAAAGACTGGTAGCAGGGGGAAACAGCTAGTCTGGCGCTGTCCAACTGTAACAAAATCCATCTACCAGCACCTCCTAAAGCTCATTATTTAACAGGCAGTGACTTCCCTGAGTCTTGTCATCAACATGGAGACTTCAGGATATAACTTTTCCCGGCCAAAAAATCGACCAATACACGACCGCCCATAAACAACTTCGATTTTACAAATTGTGTACGGATTAAACAAACAAGTTGTTGTTGATTCAGAGGAGCCAGCGTAGCTGTTTTCCCCCTGCTTCAGTTTTTATGCTCAGCTTCCTTTTAAGAGAAGGGTTGGCACTAAAAAGCACCGCCAACATGAGTTAGCATAAAAGAGATTGGTCAGTTCACTCAACGAGCATGTTTTTGCACTTAGTCTCATTGGTATCTACTGTACTGTAGCCGTGCAGGTGGTTTGGATTTGCCAAGTTTCTGAGATATCAGCTGCTGAGGCCTGAAACCAAAATCATCTGCATGACTAGATCAAGTGTGGATAAGTGGGATTTTTTGTGATTTGTCTAAACAGACCATTTAAATATCAGAACTACAGATGTAATTTCAACTGGCCTTACACAGGAAATGATATGCTTCTGTGGGATTCATTTAATGGTTGATGTTTTAAAGATATGTGTTCTCCTGTGTAGGCGCCGTAAAAAAAAAGATGCCTTATTCTGCACCAGCCAATTGTACAAGATGTTTTCCACTCTCCACTCATGTTGTTTTTTTTATTTTTTTGGCAAAATAAGAGCGCCCAGCTATCCATGATAACTTATTACATTATTACCAACTCACTCCTTTATGCCTGATTGAAGGATTATTTAACAACATATGCAGGAACAGTTAGCCATAGGATATCAGTGTTTTCCCATCTTGTATTCAGTGAATTAGCTCAGTGTTGTCATTACAGTCCGTACGGAGGAAAAACTGAGGACTTGGTAAATCCTGTCAGAAGATGGATGGCCTCACAGGTGGGAGTGTTTGTCATGCTGCTTGTCACTAGGCTGGAGGACAACAATGGTCGGCGTGTGATTGGTGGAGGCCACGGCCAGTAGCATGTCAATCATCCGGTGACAAACATCCATCTGGAATGCACATTCTGGCCAGCCACTGACCCTCAGTCAGCCCCGACTCAATAGCAAATATTTTAAACAGCCCGCAGAAGGAAAAAATATGCCTGCTGTCTTTGGAGCTTCAGGGAGACAGCACACATTCCGTGTGTGTGTGTGTGTGTGTGTGTGTGTTTTTGTGGTCCAGGCACACGCTACTTCCCTGCTTTGAAGATCAAGGTCTCTGGATTTCACGTCTTGGGGCGTGCTCTCTGAGTTGATGGCTTCTCCATAACCACTGTGACATGTGAGCAGCGCTAAATGCTAACTCAGCTGTTTGTGAGTCCATCGTCCATTCCGTTCGTTCTGTTCATACAGGAAAGAAATGGGCAAAACACTTGCAGTAATAGCAAAATGTGAATATTTCTTTTTTTTTTATTAGACACTTCAATGCCATGTTAGACACTTTGCGGTTTTAGCTTTGACATTGGTACAACGGTTTCGAACGGTTTGTTTCAATAAATTACTCCATACATGAACTGCATCTCTCTCCCTCTTGTCCACTTCACCTGCTACACTGGGATTAGTTTTCCAGCAGTGATCTTTGATTGGTCTTTCTGGTAATATCATCTCGGATAGGTGCTATCAGGTGTAACCAGAGGAGTGTGTCCTCCAGTTTACCTCAATAAGGCCACTGGTAACAGAACACAGTTCAGACAAGGGCTTACTGGCGAAACGCATGCATACATTAGGCAACGTAACTACTTTGACTGAATTCTGACCCAGTGTATCCAGGGATTGGGACAGTCCGGGGAGCGTCTGACTGCATTAATCCTCCAAGTTTGGTTAGAGCACATTTCACAAGCCTCCTGACTGTTCACAGCATGAACCTTTAGTCACCTCAAAACGGTACTCAACTGTAGTGATGATGAGAAAGTTATTGTTACACTGTGTTGATGTGACCAAGGCAGAATACTGGCCGTTTCACGGTGGATGTTGAGGCGCATTACAGCAGTAGCACAATAAAACATTCTCCGTGATTCTCCATCTTTCCCTAAATTCATAGCATAAGAGTGGTATATTTAAGCATTCAGCCAATTAAATGTCAGTGCTCGAGCGCACATAGCTGTGACCGAGAACACATGGTAGGTGTCCATAACAGAGATCATTGCTGAGTTTTTACAGCTTATAAAACAGCTGTTCTCCTAAGTTTGACCACATTTGTTTGTGAACGTGTGTGCGCCAAAGTTTCTTGGATAAATAAAGAAACTAATCCGAATCAGAGGAGAATATTTTTCACCCCCAAATACATCAGAGCAGCTTTGCAGTAACTTGTAGTATTGTGAAACAGGTGGAGGAGCCTTACTGGTACAGTATGTACTGTCGACTTTACCGTGTCAAAATAAGTGGAATGTCTCCTCACATAGAGGAGGTTCCTGCATTCCTATTGGCAGATACCATGTACACAATCTGCTTGTTTATGACGTAAATACAAAAAGTGCTTTAACTGACCGCCCACAAATATCCCAGCTTGAACCATCCGACGTACCAAAATAATTTACATCAAAAGCTCTTCCTTCATACAATAACAATGAATGTGAACGGTGTGTCTGTAAGGCCATGGTTGGCAGCATTTGTCAAAAAACATTCAAGTGCAATCAAGTGTTTGTTTTGTTTGCTATAAAGAGTGTACCAGTATCTCTCACAAAAAGTTGCTTGATATATGCTGAGTTTTCTTTGATCATGCATTAAGGCACCGCAGCTGAACGTTGGTAAAAGCTGAAAAAGGCTGTTTTTTTTTAATAAAAAAAAAATACCATCACTCCTTTCTTTGTCATGCACATAAATTCAAATACTCTTTTGTAAAAGTTATATAATATATAATATAAGAAAACTCTTATGTACAGTCAAATGTCCAAAGGTATATTTCTTTTTTTTCTCCCTGCACATACATGTACTGTACAAGATTCCCTACATTTACATGCTTCAAATGCAAGTCACATTTTTTGGAGCTAGAATTTGTATTGGTCACCTCCCAAAGGAAGGTTTTAAACTATATACAGCTGATACGCTCAGATGGGACGCCACCCACACAAGCTCCACCTTCAAACTCCGGATGCCCCCTGCCTTTTTTCACGTCCCGGTGCTCCCTTTCAGTCCAGATCCAGGAGGCTCAGGATCAATCGCCTCGATATGAGGTAGCAGTTTATTTCCCAGTGCAAAAAAAAATAAAAGTCCACTCAGCAACCGCGAGTCCACTTTTGGGCTGGATGAAGCGCCTGCTAGTCGCTGGCTCTCCTTAGGGGGGCGCTCTCATTCTGAGAGGCTCTGAGGGTGTGTCCATTGGACAGCAGAGTCTGCCTGAGCTCAGTCTCACAGTCACTTTCGAGACGGCTGTTGCCCGTCACGCCGGCCAGCTTCACCGGCTTGTGGAAGGAGTCCTCCTGTGATGGGGAGCACGCCGGCGTTTGTCCGCCTCTGCTCGCTGACCAACAAAGAAGAGAAGGTGGAGGAAGGAGAAACAGGCAAAGTCAGTGACGCGGCATGTATGTAGACAAATATGCATTCAGCTTTAGGATATAGAAAGCAGTGGAATGTACGCATAGGGCTGCTTTGCTGGTGAGAATTGGTATTTGGAGGCCAATTCCACTGGTATTACTCCTCGTTTTCCCAGAACACGACCAGACGTGCAACTGCAGGAGTTTGGCAGCAGTCACAGCTCGGTGCTTCTTTGCAGTGTTTTTAGAGAGATATCCTAAGGGGCTCTGGGCGTGCAACTATGATACACTGTCAAATTCTGGTAGGAGCCAATCCATCAACAGTCGCATTCAAAGGAATTTGCCTTGACAAGGGTTCCTTAATTCCTAGTAGTTTCTCATGGTATCACCTGATATACAGTAAATGAAATTTACTTTAAAAAGCCTACACGATGAATTGACTGTTTTTTGTCTATGTGATTAGGCTGTTGCCATATGTTAGCAGTTGTAGTGCAGGTCCTGAAGGCTACAAACTTCCCTTTAAGCATTCTAAGTACATTTAAACTCACTACACCTTACCTTTTCGATCATGTTGGTCCAGCTGTAATGTATCGTGGTTTTTTGGAAACACGGATCCTTGAATGTCCTTCCGGATCCCGTTGGGCGTCCCGTTGCAGAACGGGGCTGAGCGTGGCCCTGCGTCATGCAGCTCCCCTGGATGACGGTGAGAGTAAGGTGGGGGAACAGAGTGCTGCTGGTACTCCATGCATCCAGCGTGGCCAAACCCGTGCGTCAGGTAGTCGGAATCTTTGGAGTAGCTGCTGCCGTTCTCCATGCAGTCTGTACACACTACTGCGCCGTTGAAACCTGCAGGCAGGCGGCGAGAAGGAGAAAATGAAATGATTTGGAGACAGAAAATCAACAACTGTATGGCAACACGTGTGGTTAGGGTGTCTGCGGTAATTATTTCGGATGCTGTGCGGGTCTTCAGAGACCGCGTTATGCGTCACACCAACTTTGCTCACGGAGAAACTGCCAGGCAGCGAAACCATTTGGCCCGGCCGAGCCGAGTCTGAACCATCTCGTACCTGTGGTGTCTACGATGTGTCCGTTGGGCTGAGGGCCGCCGCCGGCCTCCACGCGGATACACACATCCTGCCGCTCGGACAGCGTGCCCTGGGAGGACAGGTAGCTGGGTACGTCTGGAGGAACTATCGTCTCATCTGGGAGAAACCAAAGAGCCGAACACAGGACGTTACAACCAGGGCTGTGGATACTGCGACACTATAAAGCTAAAAGAATTTTTTTTTTTGATTGCCTAACTAACTTTTTTTACCCATGATAATATGACAGAATAGATCCAAGTTCACCTGTGTTGGTGACACTGCACTCCTCGCTCTTCTTCCTGGTCTGGTAGATGATGCAGACCCACACCAGCGACGTCACCACGATGCTCGTCACCACGGCGATGACTATGATCCCGATCGTGACCGTGCTCGGCCCCGCCGAAGGCGTGCAGGGGCCGCGGCGCTGAGTCACCACCACCTGGCTGTGAGCGCGCTCCGTGCCCAGGGCATTGGACATGAGGCAGGTGTAGCGGCCGGCGTCCTCCAACGACGCCGAGCCAATGACCAGCAGCTGGTTCCCCGGGGTGAAGTGGTGTCTGTCGGAGGGGCGCAGCGGCTGGTCGTCGCGCAGCCAGGTGATGCGCGGCGGCGGGCTGCCCAGGGCCTTGCACTGCAGCGCCACCGTGTCGCCGACCGCCACGCTGCGGTCCTCCAGGTCCTGGGCCAGGTGGGGCGTTTCTAGAGGGATAGGTTTCTCGTCAAACATTTGGACGCCAGGATTCCTGAGGTCAGCGATTTCTATTCTACTGTTATTCTTATGGCGTCAACGTTTTAGGTTTTGGCTTTAGCTGTGCCTTTTCACGGTATTGATTACAGACTGCTGAGTCAGCCGGATGGGCTGAGCACGACGTGTGATGTTCTGAGTTTGATAGCCAACCACGGGAAGCCTGTCTCATGATGACACTCTCAGCTAACATTCCTATTTATACATCTGAGGTCATAATCTGTAATGCTTACAGATTATGAAATCAGTTCACTTGATCGTACATTTTAATTACAGCACACAAACAAGATTTCTCTCGGGACAGGATCCTCTTTTCGGCGTTTCCCCGGCAACTTCACATTGTGCTGAATGGAGCACACTGAACTGAATGTGTGTGTTAAGGTAGGCCTCTCCTCTCAAGACTGAGCACTTCCCCTCACAGTGGGACATACACAGATTAAGAGATCTCACTTAGCCCACTTCAGTCGCCCCTCTCTCTTCTATCAATACTTTCTCCATCTCCATCAACCCCCTTCTCTGCTACCCTTACCCCTCTTTCTTTTCTCTGAATTCCACTTGCCTACCTTCCCCCACACACTGACTCCACCATTCCAGTTCTTCTTTGGCTCCCATTTTTCTCCCCCCGCCACTCTTTTTGCAGACAGGGGCCCCTCGACTGCAGCCACCCGCCCCTCTCCTTCCCCTCCGCCTCTCAAACCTAAACATCACAGATTCAGTCTAGAGGCATGGTCGCTTGCTTCAATGTTTTACATTGTTGAGTGGATTAGCACTTAGCTTGAACTGCTATGAAGTCTAACAAGTCTCTCACAAGTCGCACAATATGCACTAATGTTACTAGCCTAACCACATTAAATATAGAAACTGTTGCTTCTGAGCTCTTTAGGGGCAAATTATGACTTGCAACTATTGTGTGTGAGCAAAGACCCCCCCCCCCCCGTTCAACAAGGGACTGCTTTGCTCAGTCCAAAGACAAAGGACAAAGATGATCTATGTCCTGAGATGTTATAGGAGAGCAGCTCTGTTTTGTTTGATTTAACAGTGTAAAACAGCCAATAAACTGGGAGCACTGAGGCCTGCAGTGAAGCAGCCATGACTGTCCCTCCCACCGAGAGAGAAGAAAGGGGGGGTGTGGGGTGGGAATGCCTAACAAACAACCCCTCTGTGAGTCCCCCTTGCTTCCCCTTGACCCCCCAACTGTGGCCTTTGGCCATTGACCTGCAGCAAGGCCACAGCTGCCGAGAAAAGAAAAATATAAAGCCTCTCATTCTACGGCCTCGAACTGACCAATTCCCAACTGACCGCCAAGCTATTTACAAGTACTCATTTTTGAGGATGTGGGAAAATTATCAACACTGGGTAACACGGACCACGAGTCCAAAATATTAGCTCAACAAAACTACAATGAAGGCTTATGACAGGAATGTGCGGCTCTTACCCAGCACGGTGAGGGTGGCGTTGGCAGAGGCGGTGCCCGCTGTGTTTTTGGCAGTGCAGCTGTACACGCCCATGTCCTCCGGCTTGACGTCCATGATGAAGAACACGTCGTCGTCGGGCATGACGTGCATTCGGCGCTCTCGGGCAGCGGGGAAATCCGTGCCGCCGTCCTTCTGCCAGGCGATCTGCGGTGTCGGGTGGCCCTCTGCGGCGCACTCCAGCCTCGCCGTGTGGCCCGTCCTGATGGTGCTGTCCCTGGGAGTCTTCACGAAGGATGGGAGAACTGTGGACAGAAAAGACACCGTTTACATTTGTAAAGTCTGTGCAAAACAGCATCAACATTGTTAACCTTTATGTTTTATATATTATGTTTTTAAAGCAATTCCCTCAATTCATAGTGATGCAGTTGTTTAGGATTACAGAGCATTACACCCTCAGTTCTCCTACCCACGCTTTCACAGCTGGTGCCGGAATTCGAACAAGTAAACTTCCGGGCACAAGCCCACAAATATAACCTCTATAGGCAACCGTTACACGCATGTACGTGCCAAGATAACAGGCAAAAAAAATTATTCTGCCATTACACCACAAAGTAAAGAAGCAGCTAGAGGTCTGACGCAGACCTGGGCAGGAAACCCAAGATAAATACTCTCCACTTACAGAAAAGCAGAGTGACAGAGCGCAGAATAGATGGCCCCCTGTTAGCGCTGACATGCAGATAAATCAATTTGTTCCGAATACCATCCTGGGAGAGATGGAGGCCGAGCGAGAGAGAGAAGACTTTATTCAAGTGAAAGAGAAGAACTTGGCATGGCCACTAATCTCAATCGCTCCGCTGTCAGCCGGGACAATTGAAACTCAGATAAGTTTAACATAAACTGGCATTTTATTTGGTGGAAATGATGTAATCACACACATATTAACAGAGATATTGGAGTGTTTTTTTCCTGTCAATCTTGTCTTAGCATGACACTGGACCACTTCTATTCCTCTATTTTCCCCTCATATTTGAATTGCCATCATAGTTTTTACAACTACAGTGGCCCAACTCTTACTCACCTTCGATAATGAGTAGTGCTGTCAGTTAAACGCGTTATTAACGGCGTTAACGGAAACCCATTTTAACGGCGTCCATTTTTTTATCGCGAGATTAACGTTCTTTTTGGCTTAGCAAACTTTAGAATTTTTTCCACATGCTGTTGCAACAACTAGTAACGTTAGAAAAACTACAACACCACACCGGATCTAGCAAGACCGGAAACAAAACAACAGGCACGCCGCACACACTTGTTTGGGCTTGTGAGCCGGCCAAAGTGTAGCAGGCTAACGTTACGTTTTGAGTGGATGGCGAGCGCGAGACGCCGAAATGGATGCCAATAAGATTCTGAATGGAAAGTTTACTTTTAAAGAGTTGCCAAATGGTTCCATTGACAAGACCAAAGTGATCTGTGTGTTTTGTCGTTGTGAACTGAGCCATCATCGCAGCACGTCCAGTCTGAAATACCACTTGATGGCCAAGCGAACAGCTGATGCCAATTCTCCGCCCCCCTCGTCAAAGCCAGGCGAAAAAAGCACAAAGCAAGCCGATCCACTTTTCCATGTTGATAAGAGCATTAAAATGAGAAAAAATAATGGGACAAAAAGAAATGAAGGGACATTTAGAATAGATAAAAATAAAAAACCAATTTAAAAAAGTTTAACTATGATATTAATGCGATTAAATATTTGAATCGTTTGACAGCACTAATAATATTATAGTCCATTTCAACAGAGGTGAATGAATTAGTCCTTTACTGAGCTTCTGGTAGACAACTTCAGCCCAAAATGTCTTTAACCTTTTGAAAAACACAAACCTACCGTTGACAATGAGACGGGCCTTGCTGGAGTAGGTGGAGCCAAAGTGGTTGGTGATGATGCACTGGTAACGGCCCTCGTGGGCGAACGTGACACGCCGCAGGTGCAGGATAGTGGTGTACTCCATCACACCTCCACCTGCACCTGGCACATCAGATGTCGCGCCTTGGTGGTGAGCGTGCACGTGGGCGTAGTTCTCTGTCTCGGCCTGGCGAAGCAGCTCCTGGTCCTTACGCCACGCAAAGGTCATCGGGGAGGTGCTGCTGCTCGCCGCCGTGCAGGTGAGACGCACGTCGCTACCAAGGACCGTCACCAACGTTTCTGGCTGCACGGTGATTTGGGGCTTTGGAAGGTCGTCTGAGGGTGGAGAGATAGAAAGGCACAAGTGGAAGGAAGAAAAGAAAGTTAGAAAGGGCCAAGGGAGCGAGGACAGTCATCAGAGAGACGAGGTAAAAAAAGAAAAGACAAACTGAGTTGGAAGTCACATAGTCACAGTCCGATGCAGGGTTTTCCCTGGGTTTGTAATAGACTGCACATATTTGCGGGGGTGTTCAGTCGTCCTCCCTCAAGAAAATGTTAAGTTTTACAAATTATAAAAAGCAAATTTCACATAATTTTGGACCATTATTATTACCCTGTCTAAAACGTTGAAAAAAAAAAGCTAGAGCAGATAATAAAATAATTTATAGTAAGATAATAAATAACACTCAAAAAGCTTAAAGACAAAACTTGCTAAAGAAGTCAACTGGGGAAAAACTTCACTCCATAGATCTGAGAAAAGTTTAGCTGCATTCATTCAATGACACGGGTGCTGCACCTAAGCCTCATAATGGTATTGAAAACCCCTGCAATGTCAAACATCACAAATGTCTCTCAGTAGGTGTCTGCTTGCTATGCATAAATGGATGTAAAAAGAGGCAACACCACACAAACAAATATGCGCAACTGTGTAAATAACAGAACAGCGCCAAGATGTCAGTGTGGCCCATCTGTGCCTTGAGCACCTCTTCCGCACAACACCCTCGCCCACATAAACACAGATTAAGCACACGCACGTTAACTCACCACACACAAAGCTGTTGGACGGAGCCTGGAAGATGGTGGTGCCCTTAAGGCTCTCCGGGTGGGCACAGGTGGCATTGACACCAGCCTGCAGACCACGTGTCACCAACCAGTCAGGCAGCCAGTGAAGCTGGCAGTCGCACAGGAAGCTGTCGCTCTGAATCAAACTGTAGAGGAGAGGAGTAAGTACATGTGGTATATATCACATCTATTGCACCTGTAACTAAATATGTGTTTCTGATAGTGCGTGTGCGGAATGCCAAAAAGCACTGACGGAGTGAGTTTCAATCCCATTCAAGGCTGCTGGCTGTTTCTGCATGTGTGGAGTTGTGCACGTAAATTATGTGTATTTGTGTAAGTGCATCAATAGAACTCACAGGGTTTTGAGGTTCTTCATTTTACTGAAAGCATCGGGCTGGATGGAACGAACAGAATTCTCTCCCAAGTTCCTGTTGGGACATCACACGTGTCTCGTCAACTGTATGCACATTACAGTGGCCACATACACACACGCGCAGGCTTTCATCAGCAAAGGTCTGACATTTAACAAAGGTGGAAATATTAAGGCCTGTATGTCTGAGTGTGCTACATGCCACAGTTTTCCGTCCCTCCCTGCCCATATTTGACGGAGGCCTGTGAAAGAGCTTATAGGAATTCCATTTCTTCTGCGGAGCTCACCATATGCTCAATAACTTTGTTCCTGCGCAGAGGCAGGAAAAAAAAGGCCAAAGTTGAGATTCTGCTAGGCTAACGAGAGAGAAGCAGCTGGGCGCTTGCAAAAGCCTCTGTCTTCTCCTTTTACAAAGACGCTATTAAATTGCTAGCAGCCTGCTCTCTGCCAGCTACTTTTGGCAATCCCCCCCCCCCACCTCTCTCTCTCTCTCTCTCTCTCTCTCTCTCTCTCTCTCTCTCTCTCTCTCTCTCTCTCTCGGCTGCCCCTTGTCAGCCAAGCGTTGTGGAATACTCACAGGTGTTCCAGGTTCTCTAGGCCAGAGAAGGCTTTCTTGGCCACCGATTTGATCTTGTTTCCAAACAGAGTCCTGCCGTTTCCAAACATGAAGGGTGTCGATAGATGAAGAGAGAGTGAAGAGGGGAAGAAGGGGGTGAGAAGAGGGAGGGGAAAAGAGAGGGGCAAGAGAGGGAGAGAAGCACAATTAGCGAGGCTGAATCTGATAAGAGTGAAGGGATTGAGGTATTGGAAATCCGAACTGTGTGGAGATTAGCCAGGAGGAAGGGTAAGGGAGACTGGATGAGGTTGGAGTTTGGGGGGCACCTGGGCTCTGCGCTGCTCTTCAAAGACCACTTTTATGTTTATTAGAATTCAATAGCAATGACTGGGTGGGGCTGTGTGTTTGTGTGTGTGTATGCGGTCAGGCCTGGTTTGAGCCAATAAGTAAGTTGCCGTTCCCTCTGATTTGGGGTCCTAATCTCTTCTTCCACCCCCTCCCCGCTGCCCCCTCCCCTCCCTCGTTCCTCTCCTGTTGTAGCCTTTACTTCACAGGAAGAGGAGACACGGCTGGCTGGTTCACAATGAAGACCCCGGTGTTCAAACTCATCCACATGTACACACAAACAGCCGCCTCGTCACAGGGATGAGAAGAGCGCTACTTTGCAACTTTTCTTTTAAAGGACTTGGATTTGGCTCTCATAGCAAATAAAAACAGAATAAAATGCCAGATCTGCTCATCATTTTTTTTTTTTTTTCTTGGCTTAGACCATTTCCCTCCCATGTGGCGGCATTCACAAGCTGCTTTAAGGAAGCCCAGTGTATGTGGTGAACACTTTGATGTCTCACCCGTTCTTTCTCTTTTCTGAATCTCTTTTTTTCCCATGGCTCGCTTAGCCAGAGTTGGGATGCAGCGGGCCGCTTCCGCCAACGCCGTGACAAAAGGGGCCGGGTCAGAGGGCAGGCCGTGTGAGGCGTTTGATGTTGATGACTGAATGCAGCCCTCAATTTTACCCTCTCTACGTTCCTAACAACAGGGACTGGGTAAGAGAGGACGAGAGGAGCGGAGGCATGGACGAGAAATCGGAATAAGCCTATTGGGGAGCAAACCCCTGCCAGCTCAAAGAAAAGCCCTTTCTCCCTTTCTTTCTCTTTCAGCGGGGCTCACACTGGGAACCATCTTGGCTGGACATCATCTTTTCATCCTGCAGGTTGATGATTGCCGCTCAATGCCAAAAAACTCTTCGTCCGCTGTGATTTCTCAACTTGCCAACTCTTGACATTGAACTTTTTAATAGCTGCCTGGACGAAAACATCAATGAGTAATTGTGAGGAAAAAAAGATTTTAAAAATGATTAACTGTCTGCTTCTTGAACCATTAGCAGCGAGGAGAACCCAGTTTGGCCATAAAGCTACAGTGAAAAAAATGAAATCATGAGATGAAAGCCAGATTGAACTGGATAGAAACTGGACTGAGCTTCCACGGGCATAAAAAAAATAAATAATGCCTTCAATGTTTCATGAACAAGCCTTGTAAAAAAGGAAGAGCGTCCCTGTAATTCATTGCTCAGTGCGAGCACTTCCCTACCAAGTGAAGTGTGGGGTCATGAGGAGACATAACTCAAACTCTGCAGCTTTAAATTGATCTAGTTAAAGTTAGCTGGCAATGAAGGGTGAGTCAGTATTTGGGGGGGGGGGGACGACTTTTGGTATGTGAGAAAAATGACAACGCTCACTTGTGTGTCTCTGTTTTTGAAGGACAGCAGAGAAAATCCAAGAATCAGTGGCAGGGCAGGACAGAGGGATGGAAAGAAGGGGTTAATAGCAAGGGGGGGAGGGGGGTGTTGTGAAATAAAAGAAAGAACGAGGGGAGACACTCACAGCTTGTTGAGGCTGTCCAATCCAGAGAAGGCCCCGTTGGTGTCCTCTATTGTGCCAGAGATGTCATTATGGTCCAGCTCCCTGTGGAGAATGAGAGAAAAGAGGTTGGATAAGAAAGATGGAAGGAGGGAGGGAAGGAAGGAGGAGAACAGGGACAGGGTCTGCCAGCACTGAAGCGTTTCACAGCCCTGGCAGAGGCTGGTCTGGAAGTCACGGGTTATCCCTTCGCCCTCGCTCCCTCCCCACATCATCTCCCCCCCTCTGCACCTGGCCTTAAGAGCCCCTCCGCCGCTCTGCTCTGCCAACCAAGCGCATTCTTTCCTTAGAGGGGTGGAGAAGGAGTGTGCATGCGAGTACGTGTGCATGTGCGGTGATGTGTGGTGTGCATATGCGGTGGCACAAATCAGCACAGGGAAACGCATGTATAATTCATGACGGCAGTGAGAGATTGGCGGGAACACAATGCCTTGTGTGAGAGGCCAAACAGTTGGGTCCGTTTGTCCGATGGCGGCAGGTATGGCACAGCCAAAACTCAAGCCAAGAGTCTTTATAAGAATAGAAACCATGGCAGGGCAAAGACGAAACAGATTGAATGAAAAGACAGAAAAGAGAAAGGGGCTTCTTTTAGAGCGTTTGGGGGTTTCCAAACATTAGTTGAATGCGCTTCATTCGCGAGGTCTAAAGAACCACCTCTATAGGTGAAGTCATCGCTGCGGAGGAACCACCACTCCACCCCTCTGCATGGTTATCCAGAAGAAAAACAAGGACAGACTCCTCTGAACCGTTAAAAGACTTGCTTTCAAACTTGAGAAAGGCCTTTGAGGTTGATGGTCAGCCACACCCTCCAACATATCCACAATAGCCCCCACTCCTCCTCCCTTTGCTTTTCAAGCATCTCTTATCCCCCTCTGGTTCTTTTCAGTCTCCATTGGCCGCTGTCTTAGTTGGACTGTACAGGGGCTGCCAATTTCCTACTCTTTCTGGCTGGCTGGATGTGAATGGCCGTTGCCTTGTTAAAGCAAGGCCAGTGGTGGGGGCTGTAGAGCAGGGACACTGGGCATGGAGAAGGGGGGCCCGATGAGGCAGCGACCCCCGTGGCAGAATTAGAGGGCAGGCTGGCTTGTTTGGAGCTTTCACACCCCGATGCAGGCTCCAGCCCCATGCCAGCATGGCCAGCAGCGAAGGCCCAATTAAAGCTCCCCCGGCTCCTTTTCAGGGCCCAGCCTATGCCTGTCCTCCCCTCCACTGATTAGATTAGGCCTGCCTCAAAGACACAGAGTGCAGGAGTGATACAAGAGGAGAGAAAAGATCATGCACAACTCAAGACAGAGATAGTGTGTGTATTGGGGGATAACATGAGGAGATGACAGAACACACTTAGCAGAGGGGAGGAAATTGGTATTAAGTATATGTTAAAGGGGTAAAGCCAAAAGAAACAAAGTGAGCAATTAAAGACTAGAAAGGAAAACATGAGAAAGGGCCTGAGATATGGCAGTCACAAGCTCAGCTCCCTATCCCACCCTCTGTTTCCCTCTGTAGCTTGTTATCTAGCACCCAATTTGCCAGCAGAGAGGCCTTATGTGCCTTGGCTTGTCCCCCCCCTGTGAGAGAGAGCTTGTCTAGCGAGCTCTGGCACAACTCTCCTCTCTGGCTCGCTCACTGGGAAGAGGCACAGCCAAGAGGACCTTGGTTAGAAACCAAGACCCCCAAGTCTTTCTCCTGGATTTATCCCCTGACTTTCTCCCTTTCATTCCCTTCTTTTCTTTCATTTGGCCTGTTTGGGCTTTTTGTGTAAAAGGTGGATCAGCGGGAAAAGAAACCTGTCTTTATTCATGGCTTCTAAAAAGCGGGGGAAGGATCTCGAGGGAGGGGGGGGGGGGGGCAACCCAGAACACTTTTAGATCCAAGTTTGTTTGGAACCAGTGTTCAAGAGAAAACTAAAATCCAAAACAAAACCAGACAAAGGGGGAAAAGAAAAATAAGGAGTTGCCATAGAAACCACGACAACAGAGATGCACGATTGCCTCGTTAAAGTAAAAACAACTAATGACTGCAAATGAGTGCAAACCTGTCTTGAAAAGTAAAGAAGTCCCGCTTTTGGGAGTCAAATGAAGGGACTACGTAAGACAAAATATCACAGAGGCAAAACCAATATTAAACATCTCAGCTTTCACTGCTCCCAAGTGGCTCATCCGAGCCTTATGGTCAGCAGTGGCAAAACCATAATGTGTGGGTTTTTGGGGGGGCTTGGTAATGGCGGTTTGGGGGCGGGGGGTATACTGTACTTACAGGATGCGTACGGCCTTGAGGCCTCTGAAGGCTCCCTCGGTGATGTGGCTGATGGAGTTGTGGCCCAGACGGAGGGTGTGGAGATCCCCTAGCACAGCCAGACTGCCTTCATCCAGACGAGTCAAGTTGTTGTACGACAGATTCCTGGAGAGAGAAACAGTGCAAGACAGACAGAAAAGAGGACAGAGGCAGACACAGAGACGGAGAGAAAGAGAGGGGAAAAAAAGGGGCAAGAGAGAGACATTTTCTGTGTGAGGTCTGGAAGGAGATGACAGGTTGGCAGAATGCTGAGGCAGCTCGCGACATCATTATACTTAAATTTCATGGCTGATTCAATGTCTATTTGCCAGTCTGTGTTGTCTTTTTCCATTTTGCCTTTTTCCTTACCACAAGATGTTAACAGAGAATGGGCTTAGCAGACCTTAGAGATCAACTGAGGTCTTAACCATTTGACGGGGAAGAAGCAAACTTCTTGGTTGGAGCTTTACATGTCTACAAGCTCCATTTATAAGCCTAAATGAGCATGTGGTAAACCCCAGGGGAATATACTGTCACTCATATGTGCTGCAGGCCTCAAAATGTTAATGTTATTTTCATATCTAGCCATCAAATCCCCGCTTTTCTTACAAGGCTGGAGGGAATCCAAATTGGATTAGAACAGTACATGGATCTCCAAGCAGTTTCACTTGTTTTAGGAATTTGGAGAAAAATACTGCAAGAAACAAGACTTGCAGAATATTTTGGTATAAGTTAATTTAGGTGGAAAACAATGAAGTGTGACAATGAAGCCTCAAAACATCTTTCAAAATGTTTCATTGTATGCATGTAATACATTTTGATAAATCCTGATTATAAAAGGACAATAAAATCCCATAATGGTATCTTTCAAACAACAGTCAAAGGCAGTATTGTGCATTTCATTTCTCCTGCTGCCTGTTCTGTAGCCAGGCCTCAGGTTTGCTTGACCAGTCATGTGTGCAGAGATTCTCCCTGAGGACCCGCTCAGCCTGGCCCATTGGGAATGCAATAACAGGCTCTTCATAAAGACGAGTCACTCTCTTCTATCGGTCGTGGGGGTTATCATAACTCTCGATAATAAAAATCATATAACCGCTAACTGGTGCAGCGCCTGGAGGATGATACAGGGATGGCGCTGGGAGCAATCTGTCATTCATAGACGTGCACACAGGAAACGGCATTGACATACACAGAGCAAACTAACATGAACGCCATCTACCTCTTTATCCCATCTGACTGTTACACATAAACAAACATAGGCGCCACAGATCCCCCAGGCTACCTCGCAGTTAGCAACGCCTCAGCTGAGCAAAGCACTTTACAGCAGAAATACGATGTCATGTCAGCGGAACAGGAAAGAATCGCAGATAATAACTCCTCATTCGGTAGTCAAAGGCCACGAAGGCGATCCTTCAGTGTAATTACCACAACACAACCGGTAGAGGATTACACGTCAGTTTGCCAAACCCCTGCGCTTCAGAACTGAGTACAAAAACTCTTGTCGAAGGGCTTGAGTGCGGTTGAGCCCGACTCTAATTATAGGATAAACAGGCTTATTCTGAGAATAGAGTAGAGTATTGAGTGTGAAAGCACATTGTCATTTAACCCTAAGGAAGGGAGATGGATGATATGGTCGGGGGTGGGGAGTGTTGAATTCTTAGGCAATAGGACAAGGGGTTTAGATTCTCAGCGACAGACAGTAAGTAAAAAATGTCACTCTGCAGTTGGTGTTAGTTTTAAATATACAATTTTTTTTTTTTTTTTTTTTTTAATTGAACTATGTTGAACTTATGTTCTTTGTTGACTCCAACTCTCTTCAACTGCAGTTATACAGTAATTCCAGGTTTAGAAACTCCAACCACTGCCTACTGAAAGTTTTTGCAAGAGAACATATGGCACAAGAGTTTGAGTGCTGAGGCTAACTTAAATGCTAGTACTCACAGTTCCCTCAGCTTCTGGCAGAACTTCCATCCATCGGGGTTGATGCGGGCTATAGAGTTGTTACTGAGGAATAACTGCTGAAGGGATGTCAGGCCGTACAGGGAGCCACTGTTTACCTCTGTCAGGCTGTTGTAGTCCAGGTGACTGCAAGTGACAAAAACGAGCGAAAATCAGTATAATCAGGAAGTAAGAATTGAAAGATCTTGACACAGTGATTTACAAGCAACTGGATGTCTCAAGAGTTTGGTGGTAATTGTTGTGCCCTGAAATGACTAAATGTGCAGCATGATTTCTGAAAAATTGCAATGCAATTTGTGGCCATTACTGTGTTATTTTGCATGTAATTGAAGTAATTTGGACAAAATTGCATGTCAACAGGAAAAGGTGGGATGGTTGTGATAGGGGGCAAGTTCCAGTAAGTACAAAAATATCTTATTCTTATAAGGTTTGGTAGGTGAGTATTGCAGTAATAGTCAGTAACTGGTGCAAACAGGATGATCCTATCAGGTGGTGCTTGTTTTAAGCTATGTGCTGCACCTAAACTCCATATATCAGATGGTAAGTTTCAGATACTAACCAGATATATTTTTTATGATTCTGATGTGGAGTGTTGTGTGCAAAAAAACAAATCAGTCACATAATGTATAATAATTGGCAAATTTGTAATTTTATGTAAATGTGTTTTTGGTACTGTTCCAGTTTTTTTTTTACATACAGGACTTTCATCTTGGCCAGATCCCAGAAGGCCCCGTCAGTCAGTTTGTTGATGCTGTTTCTTTGAAGCTTGAGTACCTCCAGGCTGGACAGACCCTGGAAGGTCAGACCCTCCACCTGACGAATACGGTTCCTGTTCAACTCACTGCAGTGCGGACAGACAAACAACACAAATGTAGCGACTGATCATGGGAGAAAATCAGTGAGGCACTTAATCATACTTTGTAAATTCTGTCAACATTTTTCCCACATTTCAAAGCCGGAAATCTACTTTTTCCCCCCTTTTGACTGAGGAATGTTTTGCCCTCATTCTATTAGCATCCATCACAGTGAAGTCAAAACCAAAGAATCCTGTAGCCTGCACGCTTCAGTTGGAGCATTTTGTAGTTAACAAACCCCCAGCTTAACAGGCATTCCTTAGTGGTGTCCTTTTCACCTGTGGCACGACGCCAGCACAGTATACCCACAGGCTTTAGCTTGCAAACAAGGGTCAAGTTATGACCCTATGAAATTACAGTGATACTAAAGGGAGGTATAAGATGTTAAACACCACAGTGCTTTTTATTTTGCATGTGAGGCCTGAGACATCTCTGCATGTAACAGTGAATCTGTACATTCGGGGTGTGTGTGTGTGTGTGTGTGTGTGTGTGTGTGTGTGTGTGTGTGTGTGTGTGTGTGTGTGTGTGTGTGTGTGTGTGTGTGTGTGGGGTGAGAGAGAGAGAAGGCTTGGTTGGTAAAGATCCACACGGATTCTTTTGTGTCTATTATGTGCATCTCCACTAGCATGTGTAAATACAGTGTCACAGTGGGGGGAAAACTCCCATTAGGCAAGTCTCTTCGTTCTCCAGAATGGAGGCGTTGAGCTACAAATAGGTCGACTTCACTGTTAAGATGTTACGAGGGCAGTTGGAAGATAATGGAGCACGGTGTGGGGAATGAACGAACCACTTTGGGGATATGGATGAAGACAATAAATCACCGATAATAGGGCTCTGGTGTTTACCTAGTCAGACCTTATCCGCCCCTAGAGGTATAGCTCACACTAATAGCGTTCCAAATGTTAAACACACAGAGCTCGATGAACACACACAACAGTTCCTCCTCGCTTAAACTCTTAATTTTTCTTTTTGTTTCTGTAATGTCTCATTAATTTTCAGCCTAAACACGAAGGTCAAAAACATATTGTTTTTGCAAGTCGAACTGTTC
The DNA here is from genome assembly GCF_010015445.1 of Perca fluviatilis. NCBI lineage: Eukaryota > Metazoa > Chordata > Actinopteri > Perciformes > Percidae > Perca > Perca fluviatilis. Next base: position 9,381,333 of record NC_053115.1, on the reverse strand, counting down.
TGACAAATCAAAACACAACCCTGTCAGCACACTAGCTATGCTGTTAAAAGGACGAAATCCAGTGGTACTCACAGCTGGGTGAGCCTCGGGAGCTGGAAGGCTCTCACAGGGATCTGGCTGATGCGGTTTCGGCTCAGTCTCAGGACCTGTAGAGTCGAGCCCAGATGGTCCAGAGCTCCGAGCTCCAACACGCTGATCTTGTTGTTGCTCAGGTAGCTGAATACAGAAACAGCACATTTATTTTAGGTACCTACTGTTTTTAAAGATTGTTGTGTGTTGTGGACCACAGCACTCAGAGATTGTACTTACAGGTCTCTGATTTGGAGGCCTGCGGGAAAGCATTGCCCTCGGAGCTCAGTGATGCCATTATTGCTCAGGTCCAGGGTTTCCACAGAAGCCAGCTCTCTGGTCCGCCTGCCGTCTATACTGTGGAGCTTATTATGATGTCTGGAAAGTAAAAAAAAAAAGAAAACGCATAAAAAGACATTAGGTGTGGCTGAAAAATCCTACTCACAGACCTACATCTCAACCCTACGAAGTATCCATATCACCTTCTTGAAATAAATGATCCTTCTTAACTTCAGTGTCCTTTTCTCATCACCCACAAAAGACACTCCAACCTACTCTCAGGCACAAAGAGAGCAGAGCACACAGAACAAAGTGCTCTTCATCCACCACAAAATGTGTACTTTAAGAGCTTCCCAACAGAGGCTGGCCTTCTTTAAACAATTCCAAGGACACCTGTGCTTCTCCGCAGAGCTTAGACGCAAAATCTATTAGATAGATGGAGCCTTGGGCGATCAACCAGAGGCACTTGAAGAGGGATTTCAGAGTACTTCCATGTGTGGTATAATGGGGAGATGGCTGCGTGATTTTCAAGAAGTTCTGGCCCAAGGACAAAGGAGTGGGAACTACTGAGTAGATAACAGGGAAGTAAAACTTATTAACAAATTATGAACACTCCTTTTGCAGTAAAATCCAAAAACATGGCCATTGATTCACCTGTACCAAGAGAGGAGAAATAGCATATCATCCTTTCTAGTTCAATGTTTAAAGGCGTCTCCACACAAGGAAGTGTTACATCAAGATGCTCCAGCTCTGTTTTGTCAGACCTAGTTAGCCTGGGAGAGCCAGAAGCTCTTATTTATTTATCTATGCATTTTTGGCTGTTATTTTGGCCCTGTTAAGGAGTCTCCTGTCCTCCTCTACATCTGTGGTGGGGGTTTTCTGGGGACCAGGACACAATTCCACACAGAGAAGAAGAGAAAGAAAAAGGCACTGCTCTGTCATTGCCCTAGAATGTGGAGGAGAAGAGGACAGTGGGAAACACTGCTTGAAAGCCAAAGTGATAGACACACACTCACACACGCGCACAAAAAAAAACAAACACATCCCTTCTATACTGCAAACAAAAACACAGACAAATGTATACAGTAGATATATAATATATGCAAAGCAGGCACAGAAGCCATAGACAGCCCATATGTGTGAGCATGTTGGGAGTCTGATGGCCAGTGTAATCTGAGCGTACATGAAAGCCTTTGCTGGTGGACACATTTGACACATGGCTGGGTGCTAACTAGGGATGGGAATTAAAATATAATTTGGTATCACATTTATGTACCCGACTGGTCGGAAAAAAATAACGAGAGAGTGTGAGAAGGGAGGGGAAAGATAAAATGAATATATAAATAACAAATTATTAAAGCACTAAGAAAGCAGACCCACCCAGATGACACCAGCTTCATGCGCTAGGGGTTATTTGAAGTGAAAGCTATGTTGCATTTTACAGAAGTGTTCTTTTTTTATGCCCCATTTTCCAACATGGAGCGGACCAGCTTGGGATCCATTTTGCCCAAATCTGATGATCTGCACGGATTACCCCAAGGCAAGTAATTTACACGAGATCCCAACACCAGTCTTCTCAGAGGTTGGGCAGTTAATCACGTGTCCAACATTGACTCAGTGACTTGCATTACAAGTAGAAATTTCAACTAAACTTGTATATTGAAAGATCAATTCAACTGACCTATGGAGAGTTTTACAGCATTTGGGGGAAAAGAACAACAAAAGACTCAGCTTCCTTCTCATTTAAAAGCTTAAAACTTTTTTAAGTTGTGTTTGAGTGTGTTTGACAGAAAGAGCACGAGAAAGCAGGTGTCCCACCAGTCCAACTGTCAAAACAAGGTCAGTCCCTCCTTCCTGCTTCCTTTCTAGCCTTCAGCCAGCAGATGGACACACACACACACACACACACACACACACACACACACACACACACACACACACACACACACACACACAGATATTTATTGGTGTCCGAAAGGAGGAGGGGTCACACCACAGTGGTCCACCTGAATAAACAGTGGTAGAAATGGTTAAGGATGAGCCATGCAAGCATGCTTGGGCAAACACACACACACACACACACACACACACACAAATAACAGACACACATGGGACGGAGCAACAGACAGTGGCTACAGTGAGCATGAGCAAAGGAGGGAGTAAAAGAATGGGGGAGGAGAAAGGGAGGGGGAGAATGAAGGGGTGAGGTGGGGTCAACAGCTGGTGACCTTTGATGGGAAAAACAGATCAGTCTCAAACTGGTGGGAGAGGTTGACTTCTCTCACTCGTTCTCTCGCCCTGTTCTCCTTCCAGCACTGAAATCAAATTCCCCCCCCTCCCCCCACCACCACCACCAGAGTAAGAGCCCAGCTGCATGTGAGAGACAGATAAAGCCCCACGCTCTAAGTGTTTGAAGTCCATACATACACACAATAGTAGCATTTATAAAAACTCATTATCATACGGCCAGTGACATTTCTGATAAAGAGGAGCTGGGTTCACTCTAGTTCCCTTTGATATGCTTCGCCTTGATTCCACTTAATTCCAAATCTCATTACCCTGCCCCATTGACCATCCGATTATCATGAGCTTGGCTCATTTTGACATTTCTTTTGATGTATGGAAAGTGCATCAGCGGTTTACACTAGCAAGCCCATTCTACCGTTTCCAGTGTCATCTCTGGGGGCGATTGTTTGGCCCGTCCCTAACGTTTGAAGCTGGTGGTCGGGACAAAAGGAGAATTATTTTAAAATCAGATCATCCAGCGGGCCATATGATTTCTATCCCAGGCTGTTTTAAAGGACCGCTTTGATGTTGACTGGGCAGCCGATGAGCACAATGGGAAAGTTTGTGCTGCTCTGCAGTCGCTTTGACACTGTGTTTTTAAAACTTTTTGTTGCATCTTTTTTTTTTACCATCCTGCTGTGGCATTCTGGGAGTCTGTGGGATGCCAGTGGGCTCGACAAGAGCATTGTGGGACTGTGGGAGCCTGGCATATGATCTTTGGTTGGTTCCTGAGGAGCTTCTACGTGATCCAGTGACTTTTTTATTTTTATTTAAACAATGTTTTTGATAAGATGCATCGGTTGTGATTGGTTGATGGACATCTAAATCAAGTGAAAGTGAATGGACCAAAGAGAGGTTTAAACCGCAGCACTAAAACCACACAGTCAGGTTTATCTGTGCCTAATTAATTCCATAAGAGTGGCAGCTATCAACTGCCAGACATGCCAGTAAAAGGGAGGGGATGAAAGCTGCAGGAAGTGGAAAAAAGGTAAAAGAAAAGTCACCTTTTTTCAACCAAGCAAGAGATTAAAGAGAAGAGAAAGAAAAAAGGAAAAAACTCACCTATCCTTTTTCAGTCCACCCATTCCTTATTCATTTCAAGACTACTGTACCTATTTATAATTTTGTATATTGAACGCCCACAGGAGTACGTCATCAACTTCTTTGTAAGTGCAACTTTCAAAGATTCTGAATCAGATAGCTCCAAATAGCCTTGTGCTGGTAACAATTACAGTCTGATGATTCTCTTGGAAAAACGTAATCATCACGAATATTGACAGCTGCTGAATTAACATAAAATCTTCAAGTAGTATTAAATATAATTATTAAAAAAGGTTTTATAATAACAAAAATATATTATAAATATTTGTACTTTCCCAAGTACCTAGATTGCCCGACACCGCAGGAATTGGAACTTTATTGAACATTTCAGAAATCCTGGAAACGTGCTCTTTATTGGCTATTTAACATGTGTCTACAAACACAATTTACTTTGTCAGTTACATCAGACAGCGCAAACCTCTTCAGCAACCAACAAACTCAAACACTCCGAGGCAGTCAGACAGTAGCAACCGCATATTTGGGCAGAGCAATTAATCAAATGTTAAATGTTAGTGATTACCATTTTGTCTCCTAACTATAACAAAAACAGAGTAATTGAGAATAAACTATTATTTTAAAAAGTGTGCAGTGTTTCCGCTATATATATTCATTCCGCCAATGAAGGAACCATTGTCGCCTCTTCTTTAGTATTTATAAAAAATGTCATGAAGTCATAATTACACGACTCTGGAGAGCTAGCCCGGTCCTACCAGACTCTGGTTCATTTCATTTGTACAGAGAGTCTGGCCACTCTCCATTGACAAGTGTTATTTTCCTTGAAGGCGGGTACTCTGTTGAAGTTTAAAACTACTGGATCTGCCCAGAGCCACTCTGGATCTGCCAGAACCAATTGCTAACGTTTGGTCGTGACGTCGGCTTTGCATCGCTAGCGTTTCGCCTTAGCCAACTCCTTCACCACTAACGGAGCGAGCTGGAAAATCAAACTATTCGCGAACCCCGTGGGGAGGAGGGCCACAACATCATGGCCACCAATACAACTCAGCAAAGGCTGTTCTTTAAAAAGTATATCACTGACGGTGACATTATTGTTCATATTTTGTTTAGTAATGACAGTAATAGTGGTCATAGTGAGTGAAAATGTGATGTGAGATGCACATTGTGTTATGTATCTGGAATTATTGTGTGTGATATCTGGAAAGCTGAACCGACTTACACTAGTAAAAAATTGTTATTCTGATCCAAAGACTCTTTCTTTCTGAGAGAAAGATCACTAACATATTTCCTGCAATGTAATTGTAAGATATATGATGCTTTTTAGAACTGACAGCGAATAATACCCCCCCCCAATCGTTGATTATTATTTTTTCCATAATCGAGCTGCAGCCCTATCGCATTAAATGGCCTCTTAAACTTTTTGAGAGTTTACTGTTTTATGAGGGGCTGAAGATAGACTCTCAGTCCATTTGCTCTGTGTGTGTGTGTGTGTGTGTGTGTGTGTGTGTGTGTGTGTGTGCGTGCGCCAAACCTTTGTCTCACACAAACTTGTAGTCAGATGACATTCCAGACGTTCTCAACCAATGGCACGGTAACACTGCCCTGCAGTCTACACCGTTGCCTCTACCATACACAGGGCACATACACAGAAACTCTCACACTCCAGAGTGCTTGGTAGTTGGCAAGGGAGACGCTGTGCATTGGATTTGGTATTGGGAATAACCCATGAGCATGAGCTCACCTCTTGCTTCCGTTTTTTTCCTTGCTTTGCCTCTCTGTACCCTCCCACTGCGTTCTCCACAACTTCTCCTTGACCATTCCTCTTTCAACATGTGGTGATGTCACCCTGATCTGACACTATTCACATCCCCCATCCCTTCCTCCCTCCCTCCCTCCCCTTCTCACTGTCACCCATTTTACTGTTAGCCATGTGACGGACAGCTGCAGCTGCAAGTGCTTCAGCGGGCCTTCACTTCAGCTGTGTGGCTTTGTAAAGATCCAACCCTCCCTCCAGCCTCCACTCCCATCAGGCCTACAGGCCTTGCCCTAGCAACAGGCTTCAAGTCAGGCCAAAAAAAGACACCCCGATTATTTGCAGGGGCTGCGACTCTACACAGTTTGTTTAAGTAAAGGTGAACTTGCTCCAGTCTGTTTTGTATCACAAGCAAATTGAACAGGAGTTTGTGCTAAATCCTACAGTTCCAGACTGATAGAAAACCTAATAACACACAATAACAATAGTTCACACTTTTGGAAACAGACAGATGTCAGAGTTGCTTAATCACACCTCAAATTCTCCCTTACTAACTGTCCACAGCTTACAGAAATTTTCTGACCACATCAGTGCATCGTGATTCTGAGAAGCAGGCAGATGACACACAGGGAGAGGTGTGACTCAAACAAAGATCAGATTTGAACATGATATGGTCATGACCAATATTACAGGAACCACAGCTGCATACTTTACCACCAGGCCATCAGCTGGAATGCTAGCAAGGCGTGAAAGCATATACACGGAGTGAAGCTAACGGTTAGCTGTAGACTAGCTTAGGGGGGTTTGACTTTCTTGTTTCAGCTTGAATGAGATGTAAGAATGTTCCCTGGTCACACAAGGGGAACAAACTATGGCACGCTGGAAAACAACAGTCCGCCCAACAGATGATATGGGCGGAACGCTGTCACGATTGTGTGATTGTGTGTGTGTGTGTGTGTGTGTGTGTGTTTGTGTGTGTGTGTTTGTATAGAAGCTGAAACCAAGAAGCATTGCCATTTATCTTGTTATATTTGTAATATAATTGTAATAAGCTTTCATAACCGCTTTAGTCTTTGATTTTTTTATCTTAGGCTGATTTTGGTGTAACCTTAGTAATAAGCCTTTCATTATACTGTTTGTTTTGTGTGCCTCGCATACCTTTAGATATTCTTGAGCATCATAGTACACAAATAATTGTTGGTGCTGAGATAACATTGAAGACTTAAATAAAAGCTTACAAATAATGTGGTCTGGCTGGTGTAAGTATGGTGTTAACCATTTAAGTAGCAGTACTTTATTATTAGTTTATTTCCTGATATGTAACTTCCAACTTAAAAAAGTATTATGAACTTCACCTGCAGCGTTTCCCCTATATTCATTCTGCAGCGGCGCACCACCATAATCATAATATTTCACATACATTTCTGTGTAATTTCCCTCAGAAGTTGCATTTACTGACAACTTGAATAAAGTTACCAAACTACATTTCTCTTGCCATGAGTTTCCCTCAACAGTGTAAAAATGAGACTGTTGATGGACTACCGAGATATACACAAGCGCACACGCGCCCTACCCAAATAGGGCAGTAAATCTCCAGTTAGATGCCTGTGCAGGCAGTCCCCACAGGCACAGTTTCACAACTGGGAGCAACCAAGTTGGAACTATATACGAGCTGACACTCCCAAGCAGCCAGCACCACTCACTGTAGACAGGACCACATGGCCAGCCAATAAGACTAGTCAGTTACTTGACCACATACTAATCGCTCAAGACAGAGCTCCATATTTACGCCAAAAGAGCTCAAGTGGAGAGGGGATTTTTTTTTTTATATAGTTTAATGCAATAGAGTTCATCGCCAACGTCACATAAATGCAGTATTACTTCTGAGATGCAAAGGCATATGCATCCTCCACAGATGTCAGGAGACTATTTCAGGAGCATTTCAAAGAGGCAAATGACCTCAGAATACAGATAATTCTGGCACTCTGTTAAGCAGTGAATGGGGCAGTACTCACAGGTAGAGAGATACAATCTTGGAAGCAGCCTGTCCTAAATCTGGTATGGAGGTCAGCTGATTGTGGTCCAGGCGCCTGAAAGTGACAAACACACATAGTAGTGGGTTAGAGAACAAAACTGTGCCCTGAAGAAAAACATTGCACGAGAATATGTTGTTATGAGATTAGAGGACTTAACAGAGCCATTTTACCAAGTAGTAGACACTACCAAAATTAAAGAATTAGGAGCACAGGAAAAAAAATGAAGTAGTCTTACTGGTAAAAATAAACCTTCAATGTAAGTTTAAAAATAGCTGCACAAAACTAAATCTACACCCAATATTTGTGAAGTTGTACCTGTAATTTCTATACAAAATGTACATGCTAGCTGAGATGCCACAGTGTTGTCTGGGCTATGTTACACGCTCCATCACATGAGGCTAAAGTCAGTCAAACTTAATATGAATCAAAAGATTTCAAACACGACTTGTCACGTCTGCCGCAGCGGAGGTGTAGCAAGTCATCCTTTAAAAACCAAAAATAACATGGGAGTAAAACAGATGTCGAAGAGCGTATGACTGGCCGGCCGGCCTGCCAAAGATGTCACCACTGTGTGTATCAACAGTTAGCTTGTGTATGTGTGTGTATGTGTCTTGTGTACTGGCGCTGAGTGACACAGAGCTAAGCCCTCTCCTCACCATATAAAATATTTACAAGGCCAGCGTTGGCCACAGTATCGGGTGGTGGAGGGGAGGCTTAATATAGAAAACCACCACTTTATTCACAATTGGACTTAGTTCAAGGAAACGCATACGAGGATGCTACTAGGAAGTAGAGTGGCAACCATGGACGTTAGTCAGAATTTAGTCATGAATACAAATGTATCGCAACATGGATTCAAATTTTTAAAAAAATAAGCTAGAGTATAACATTTTAAACACGCACAAGAAAGAAAAAAAGAGACTCTTAACAGGGCCATACACACACCTAGGGAAGTCCATTAGAAAGTGTTCAGGTAGTCACTGTTGATTGCCTCATTATAAATCATGTGTATGTGTGAGGATATTCTGTCAATAGAGTTGGGCCGCTGTAAACATTTCCAACAAGATCCTTAAAGGTGCTCTAAGCGATGTCACGCGTTTTTTGTCACATACAGCAAACATCTCCTCACTATCCGCTAGCTGCCTGTCCCCTGAACACACTAAAAAAACGCGGTCTCTGTAGACAGCCCAGGCTCCACAATTGGCAACAAAAACAAACTGCACCACGAACCATAACAAACAGTGTTCCAGCCAATAAGGATTTGGGGGTGGGGGTTGGGGGGTTAGTGCACGGAAGGGAGGGGGAGGGGACCATAGACAGTATATAAACTGGACCAACAGATCCCGTTGCTCTGGACGGAGACCAGTGAAGGATATTAGAAGCACTTTTCCGGTGAGGGCTGAGCATTACTGAGCAGCCTCCAACTGAGAGAGACGACGTAAATGTGACGTGAGCAACCTGTCTGAAAGTTGTAAGTCTTCTGGTAACTGTGCCAAGAGAAATCTCAATCATTCCCCATCTTGCAGAGACGGAGGGCATAGGTATTTGTAAGGAGATAACATGGGCCCAGGCTAATTATTGCTAACTAAAATGCTAGTTAACATTAGTAATTAAACCTAAACAGCTCATGTAAGTTGAAATTGCCTGCAAGCTTCTCCTGTACTATACGGTAATTTCTCTACTTTGCGACAGTAAGTCGCTTGGTTATGACACAATCTATTTTTATAAAAGCGTCTGCTACGGAGCCATAACGTGAGATACAAGGTAATGGAGCCTTTTATACATTGTTGTGTTTCTTTAGAACTAAACAATGGACAATTAGAGTCTTTAAATGCTTCAGATGTAAAGTTATTCGCTGTCAAAGTGGCGCCAAAATGAATGGCAGTCAATGGAATGCTAACGGGAAGGGGATCGCTTTGTAGCATCAAAATGGCGCCATAGGAGGTTCAAGTTCTGAAGCGAAGCTTACCCCCTCGGAGGGGACGGGATGAGGAGGAGGGAGGGGCGAGCTAGCCTCCGTTTTGTTTGACAATACTTTGAACGTCAACAAGAAGTGACATCACCCAACATCGTTCAGGGCACCTTTTCCAGTTAGATTGAATGAAGCTTCATTACACTGAAGGTAACAGTACTGTGCTGACATAGTCTACTTTTTAATTTGCTGGTTTGCCATAAATCACACTTTTTTAAGCTCGTACACCGTAGGTAAAACCAAAAAATCAGTCAGTGACTACTTACAGCTCTTTCAAGTTGGGAAGGTTCTCAAAAGCTTCAACATTGATGTCGGTCAACTTGTTGTGGCCAAGATTCCTGGAAAAAGAAAAGAAGATGTAAATTTAGAAAAAAGTAGTTTGAATCGTTATATATAACAGCACACAAGGGAGAACAATTACAAATCTAAATATCAGCAGTGCAACAATATTTTTCATAGCTTTTATTGTCATAGGCATGTTTCAGCAGTTCAAATAACGATCCTGATCAATCACAACAATTATTTCTCCCAACAGCCTCATCCGTCCATATTAAGTATGCCTGAAAACATTGCAGTACATCCATTCAGCTGGCCTTCAAGGAGGGCCAGATCAATACTATCGATACAGAGTGTGTCTTACTCTCCTGGCTCACTTTCCAAACACAACCCACAGGCCATTCATCTGCAACAGTCAATTTGCACTTTAGGCTAACAGTGTATTTAATAGCTGGCAGGCACTTGACTTTTACAGAGGCTTATTACAGAGTGATTTGTCCAGTGATATAGCGTTACCACCGACAGAGAGTGAGCGAGAAGGAGGGGTTATGTGTGTGCAACTAACACACATCTGCATTTCAGATTTAGCTTTCGACGCCATATGAATCAACTTTATTTCACGCATGAAGAAGTGCTATCGCTGTCACACACACCTTCTGCCTGGCTGGCATGCAGCCTGCCTGTTGGCAGAGGGGAGGCTGCAGTGAGAGTGCCGTTTGTGTTTTTGTGGTGGGGTTAGGCCAGGCCAGACCAGACAAAGAAAGCCCACAGCTCCGTGCCGCCTGCCTCCCGCCCCTCCATCCCTCCATCCCTCTGTCCAGACGTGAGAGACAGCCCAGGAATGTTTCACAAGCCTGCCGAGAGATGGCTGCTTGTTCCCAGACACTGGGGACACTTTCACCTGATGCAACACATTCCTCACCCTCTTGTCCCATCGTTGGCCTTAAAAGACCGTTGTGGGGGGTTTAGGGGCTGAACTCTGAGGCTGTTCATTTTAGAGAAAGTAGGAATGGATATTAAGAAAGCAAATTTGAGGAGGCTGGGTCAACACCACAGCAAAGACTGATTGTCTGACATCATACACCCTCCACTTTTTAATACTATTTATGCCTATCAATCTCAATCTCACTTGACAGATTTCCCTTCCTTGTCTTCTGTGCTTGATTGCAGATAATGACAGTCTCCCTCCCCAAATCTTTCTCCCGCCCCGTGTGTGTGTGTGTGTGTGTGTGACGAGATAATAGCAGAGCATGTGTCTGCCCTCCAGACACAGGCCTGACAGGGAGGTGTGCATGTGCGTCTATGTTATGATCATTTACTGGGGCACCTCCCATCACGGCCCAGATAACTAAATTGTCGTCCCCTGCAACAGGAGGCAATTACCTTGTAAGTGAAAAATCACAGCTTTTCTATGGCCCGCCTCTGCCTGAAGATACATATATTCACACACACACACATGCACGCCACACACACACACACACACACATACACACACACACACAGCTCAGACAAGATTAACTTGGGAGAGCGCTGTCATCTGGAAGAACAATCAGTAGTTTTTATCAACCTGCTTCTGGCACAAAACCAGTCAAGAGATTTTACTAGTAGTGAACCTTGCATTACAGGCAAATAAAGATTTATCCAGGACACCACCTTCAAATAGCTTCTTTCTTCTTTTTATTTGCATTTTAAGGTGGAGGAAATAGACAAAACAGAACAAAGGGATGACTACGGAAAAAAAAGCAAGTCACGTCTGAGAGCCAAACCTGCCGTACTGGTGCTAAAGGCCACAGCAACAAACAAAACTGGTCCTTTGTGTGAGCATGCAACACCATCGATGACTGAGAAAGAGGCACTCTTCCTCAGTCATCGATGGTGTTTACGCAACTGAGTCTTTTTCTCTCCCTCTCCATCTCAGCCAGATATGTTTTCTTGCCTATCAGATAAGGTAAGTATCACAGTATTTTCACACCTACTGTATGGAGTTGGTGATAATGCCGGTTTCCCTTCCTACACCCCTGTGGAAGGAGGGTATGGGGGAGGGACTCCAGTGCTATGTGTGGTTAATGCTTTCCAGAAAGTAACCTTCCAATCATGCTGTTTCTGGAAGAAGCCTTGAAGTCATTAGAGTTTTTGACTTTGAAAGATGTTGAGACCAACATCAGCAGAAACAAACATACTGAGAAGAATGAGAATCTTCCAAATAACTTGTCAAGCTATACAGTGGGTGCAGAGAACAAACCAGCGATGGCACAACAACCTTTATGATTCAACCAGCCGGAAAAGGATATAGTTAAGATGGGAACAGTCGCTGTGATTAGCCACGGCAAACACCACAAAGCAGTTTGGCTAAATGCTTCAAACACAGCATTCCATTGTATGGTACAACTAGTTTGTACAAAGGGGCAGGACTGTTTGACATTAGTCAGCAGGATCAAAATCAAAAGATCTCTTTGCCAGGTACTTAACCAAAGAAAGTGTGTGATAATTCAAGGCTGCGTGTTGAGCCAAATACTTACTTTCTCACTGAACACAAGCTGTTCTGACTGCTGCACTGCAGCCATGTGAGAATTTTGTATGTTCATTTGAAAATCTTAGATTAGATTATTCACGGTCTAAAAAGACAATTAAACAGAGTAATCAAAAATTAACGATCATGTTATTACTCTTGCACTAACAGTTGTGTAACAAGTCATTTATCATCAATCATCAATCATTCAAAAAATCATTACTAACCACAGAAACATTCTATGACTATTCTGGCGGCATACTCCAGCCTCCATTCAGCACAGAGTTCTTCAGAAGTCAGCATATTCAAGTAAAAACTGCTTATATTACAAATATTCACAAATATATATATGAAATAAGATTTAGCCTACAGTCTGTTCTAAACCACACTAGTCAACACTTCAGCTGTGTTCCTGTTGGCCATCACTGAGCACAACGGTGACCATAACCTCTTTTGTGTCAGCAGAAGTGGAGTGACAGGAAACAAGAGGGCAGCTGGAAAGAGGGCTGGTCTGAAATAAATAGGTGTAGTAATACACTCCCACTTTCCAACCCCACCTAGCCACCACAACCCAAACACCCCCCCACCACACACACACACACACACACACACACACACACAAAAAAAAAAAAAAAAAAAAAAAAAAAAAAAAAAAAACAATAACACTGTGAACACAGAGGAAAAAGCTTTGTGTGGGCCAGGCAGAAATGTAAAACGCAAGGCTGCAGCACAATAATACCACAAAAAAGACAAATGGTAAAGTCAGTCTAACAAATGCTACTAGTGTGACCCTAGTAACGTTTGAAGGGCATTTATCTTAGGCTTAACAAAAATCAATCAACTGACAATCAGCCAACTACTGGAAGGATACATAATCAATCTGAATCATTAGCTCTAATCTGAGCCTGCCTGAGAAAAAAAAAGGATTTAAAAGACGACTCATAAAAGGCTCGCCTGACTCAGCAACTGTCTGAGGATGAAAAGTAGTGCTCAGCGCCTGCAATAGACCGTCATTGCTGGACCATGTAGCTGATCTGACATATAAAACTCATAAAAAAGCTTTAAAAAATAGCTGTTATGGTGTGCTGTGGGAGTACAGGAAAGCTGGGAGTACAGGAGTGATGTCATAGCATATGACACTATGCTTGTAAGTCAGCACACACACTGTGTGTGGGAGAGAGGAGATATGGTGTGTGTGTGTGTGTGTGTGTGTGTGTGTGTGTGTGTGTGTGTGTGTGTGTGTGTGTGTGTGTGTGTGTGTGTGTGTGTGTGTGTGCGTGTGTGGGGATTTGCACATACATAGATACTTCATCATTATCTTTACCATTTCTACCATAGATAAAAACAGTGTGAACTTTGCTCGCTGAAAGTGTGAAGTGATGTCAGTGATGAGCCTTCTGTAGACTATCTGGGAGACAAAGGCCCTTTAATGTGGTCGATTTCAGAGCATCATAAAACTAGTCAAATAATAACCTGAGTGTCAGAGGGCCACACACACACACGCACACACACACACACACACACACACACACACACACACACACACAACACACACACACACACACACACACACACACACACACACACACACACACACACACACGGCACTCTTCCTGTCATTAAGGGCCAGTTTATAGCTGGGCAACTGCAGTGAGAGTGTACACAAAGCCAACACCAGCTCCAGGCCAGCATTTTACGCACCATTCAAACAAGGGAAGCAAACTGGCAGAACAATATCTTATCAACTTTGACAAGGTTAAAAGCATAAGCTGACGAACAAGATTTGCAATAATAAAAAATGATAAATGTGAGCTGAAATCTCCCCCCCCACACACACACACACACAATTCAACAAAAAAAGTTTCCCCAGCCTTTGAAATCAGTGAGGCTAGCAGTGTGACTCAGTTTCTGAAGTTTTCCGATGCAGGAAGGCGGGCCACATCTTGGGGCCATGTGCACCGCCATTCTTCACGCTGCTGGTTTGGGGCTGATGCAGTGGAAGGAGCGAGGCACTCCAAACAAACAGGGAGAAGGTTGGGGAAAGGTTCTGCTCAAGCCCAAGGCACTGCATGAACCCGTGGCCGGGCCCAACGACGCCAACCTGGACACTCCAGATGAGAAGCACAGTAACACTTATGCTGTCCACACTGCATACATGCATGTGCGCACATTGTCTACACACACAAACACACACACAGAGTCATACTCCTGCATTTAAAACTGGACTCTGGCATGATAACAATGTAATTTGTTACAAATAGCGCCAGACTACTTCATTATGAGTAAAAGGAAATGAGGGTCCCTAATTAATCTAAAAGGATAACATAAATACTGTACAACTCTTTAGTGGGGCTATTGTTTTAGTACTGTGCAGACAGCTGACCTTATGTTCTCAACTTCAAAGCAAAGAAAAAGACAGGATCATTAGTCAATTTGTTCCCTTCTTATTGTTTATTATATTAGCAGAGCAAAATTCAGCAATAATTACACTCCAGCCAGTGGTGAAATAAGTGTCTAAATAGTGGACTCTAAGTAGGCTACATGTAAATATGTGGGTGTCTAGACAGTGGAGCTCTGATTCTCCTTTCCTTTCTACAGTATCAGAAAGTACAGAGACAAAAAAATGTTTGGCCCAACTTAGCGCTCACAGCCCCACTCTTTTTTTCGAAGGACCGCCTGTTTTCTGGGGAGAAGCTTGCACAGTACCTCTCCCTCTCTGTCCAAGTCACGCTTTTTTTTTCTAACATCTTCTCCAGATTTCCAAACGCTTACCAGATGTAGAAAATCCACAGATGATTCATCGATCAAGCCCACTTTGTAGACACCGACTTCGGGGGAGAGGGAAAGGTGGAAAAAAAAAACTTGGCACCCTAATGTGTCTTCACAAAAAGGCCATCTATTCTGCTGACTGGATTCCTGTAGAATGACTTGTGGCAGCAGCTGTTTGATTGTCATTAAAGCCAGTGCGAGGCCATGAGCTCACTCCATATCTCCATGTTAATGTCAGACTTTATCTGTTGTTACTAGAGTAGGGGCTCAACCTTAGCTGTTCCTTCCTAATTTGTTCACAGCTAATGTTTTGCATGAATCATCTCAATCGGTTGGAGGATCGTTTACAATAAAACAAATTAGATTGCCGCTAGCTTTAAAACTTCCATATAAGAACTCCCTGTACTTTTACTATCCAGCTTAACACCAAACACACTGATAAAGGAGGAAAAAGTGAAGAGCAGTTGATAAAAATCTGTGCCAATGATAATATCATCCTAAACCCTTCCAAGCGCTCGAGTTTGACTTTAAAATATGCACAAGAGGACATGCGAGTCACAAGGTTAGGAAAACAGTGACAATAAACAAACTTGGTATAATCACTCCCAATACCACACGATTACAAGGCTGCATAGCGAGAAATGCCCTAGAAGCCACAAGGGGCTCGGCTGCTGCATCTCTGCCCCAACTGCTGAAATGTTCACCTGTTTAAGCAACAGAAGAAGTATTTCTGCACTCAGTTTAGTGTTCATACATTAGTCCTTCTATCAAGTTCAAGTGTACCAACAGTAGAAATGGCCATGATAGAAATACTGTTCCAAGGGCAAGCATAGTCCTACTGTGGCAAATTATTTGTGCACGTTTATTAATAGTAATCAAGTAAAACAGTACCGAAAAAAGTTGTGTCTGATAATATGTGACATTCAAGCAGACAGACCTGTAATATTTCATTTCCTTTGGGTTTTCTCAGTGTGTTGCAACATGTGTGACAGTGGTTGAGGTTTCTGACCACTGACAGGACTTTCACCAACTAGTGGAACCAGCTCAAAGGCAGCAGCAGCAGACCGTGACATTGACAAAACAGTTCCATGCAGTGGGTGGAAAATGTCCACCCACCTCCCCTCATATTTCCCCAGGCCAGGTGATCTGTAGTGACCCCGCCCCCCCCTCCCTCTGCCGACCAGTCCACAACCAGCCAGCTGAGCTCCCAGCCCCTGTCAGGAAACAACCAACACAAACCCATTTCCTAAGGGCAGAAGGCAAAACCAACTGTTGGGGGTTGTGTTTACCAATAAGGGTGTACTGTGAGGTTTAGGGCTACAGCTTGGGGCTGAGTCGCGGAAGAACGCTTGGTGTACACCATGCATTATGGCCAGCACGTTGGGAAACTTGGGAAACCACTTTTGAAATGCTGGGTTACAAAGTGGACCATTCAAGATCAGCCTTCTTCTTGCTTTTCACCAGAAAGCTGCAAGCTGGTGATGCAAGGACTCTACCTTAATGAATGAAAATAAAGACAAACCCCATAAAAAAAAAAGCTTTCTGTAACAATCAAAAAGAAAAAAGATTTTACAATCTTACATGAGAGAAAATGGAAACACACTGGCAAACAGACACTGTGTATCTGCTTTATCTCTATCCAACCACAGTAATCTCCGCCAGCAAAATTAGTAATGTTCATGCTTTTATTTACTTGCAAAATCCCATTACGCCAGTGGCACTGTGGGCAAAATGCTTTTTATGCACATTACCCTGCCTGCAAATAAGATAAGGCACCACTCCTAAGAGGGAATATGTGACTGTGTGAGAGCAAACTTGCTTTGAATGTTATTAATGTATTCATCAATCACAAACAATGGACAGACATCTGAGACTGGTGGTCAGTTTGTTAAATGTTAGAAGCACTGATGTAAAACAGCAAAGGATATGTCTGACAAACAAATGAGTGACTGCACAGGCTTAAAGCCCCTATATCACAGACGTAACTTTGCAACTTTTGACCTACTCGTCCCTCTCATACATACCTGTCTCATGTAATAGATGTGCCAAGTAATTTTCTGTTCCGATATTTCCATGTCCACAGAATATGTGAGCAAAATCATTTTCCACCTGCACAAAAGTCCTAAATGCTGTGCAATGCTCCTACATGCGGAGATACGAGGACTCTCCTTAAGAACTATTCCTCTGCTGTATGAATGCAGGTCCTGAGGTACTACTGCTGTGTTCATTACTGTAATCCCAATTTAAGAGCCTGTTTAAAGATAATTGCAGTAAATACATGACAGTGCAATCCTTCTTCACCCACACAAAAGGGTGGGAAATCATTTCTTTTTCTAACTGGATTTATCTTTTCTCCTTGAACTTGAGCAAAGCAGAACATAGAGGACGTTAAACGCCTGTAAGTAGTTGTACAAAGCATGCGTATGTAAAACTAATTGGGGTTTTTTCTTGTTGATTAACAACTGTAGTCACGCGTGTTTCAGATGCTTGTTTACCAGTCAAATCCTACAGGTGTTTAGGGTTACTGAGATTTTTCTTTTGAGCCTTACACTGGCATTATGTAGAAGAGAGAGGAAGGAAAGCTGGCCTAGGTCACTTGTGCTTACTGACACACACCAATACTTTCCTCTCTATCACCACTGCTGGTGCTGCTGCTCCCTCCCTGGGGTAAACATAACACAGACAGTCGATTTCACTTGGCTCAGATGTCTCAAGGTAGAGACGGACAACAACAGCATTTGTTTAAGACCACGGCATCGTGCAAACTGAAACTGCTCTATTGACAGGATAAAGCTATGATTCTTGCACTGTACTATAACTCTTGCTACATCTACTTGTCATTTCGTACCAGTTTTCCCTTTAGTCTGAGAATAACATACACCCACTGGCAGCACAAACAATCCTGTGCAAAGGAAGCACTCAGAAACTAGAATAACTTTCAACCCACAACACAAAAAGTAATTTCATTCACTCAAGCGGACAGGACTTGGCTTACGGTACCTTATAATGGGATCACACTAGGCCACAAGTGAAATTGTCCATACTTGTCTCTTTTGGTTTACAGTAATCATCTGCTAATCCGGCTCATTTACAGACCCCGGAGGAACAGAGCTGGTTCCCTTTGAGTTACCTGCCAACATCATGCAACTATCTCAAGTAGTGTGGCAATATGCAACCTAGGTGTTTTAAAAGATTATAAAGTCATAAAGATATCCCTCTGAAAAACAACAAGATTGCGGGTCCTTAAATCTTGACCGATAAGGTTCAGCCGAGATAACAGAAATAGACTCGGATCGAGACAGGGCTCACACAGGACCCTATCTTTACAGGACCAAAAAGGTTTAGAGCAGCTGTTTCAGATGGGACAATTGTCCCAACGTAGTTGTCCATTGTCCACAAGGACAGGAGGAGCAGTGTGTGCCTGCGTACTTGCATGATAAAGCACTTGAATTTGGCTAAGTGGTGCTTCAGGGCAAGGAGGCTACCCGGGCACAAGTGCCATTATTCATGTTTTTAGAGTACTTTTTAAAAGTTGCATTCCTTACTTCCCAGGGGAAGATAAACTGCCCAACATAGGAACCTGGGAGCCAGAGAAGTCTTTGGTCTTCAACTCCACGTTCCCAGCAACACACACACACACACACACACACACACACACACACACACATTCTGTAACATGATGCACAATGGTCACTAAGGATTTACTTAGGATTCACATTGGTTACAATATATTGAGGGGAGAGCCAAACTGTTGATTGGGAGGACAGAGTTGTGTTGTCTGTAAATAAATTGTGTCATTCAGCTTGATAAGTGCTGAGGTTTCCCAGACATTGGAGGATTGCCTATGAAAAATATCCCAAATTGGCTCATTTCCTAAATGAGCTGGCACACAGCACTTCAACTGTTGTCAGTCTTATCCTGAGGAATCAATGCTTAATTTACAAGAAATGTAATTAGTGAACTATGGCTAGAAACACAGAAACGGGAATTATGGTAATAACTGTCATAAATCTGACTGAATGATTTGTCATGATATGTTTGGATCTATTTGTTTACTCACCCTGAGGGGACCGTTTGTTCATTTTAACATTGGAAACGTGAATACATTTTTACACATTAAAATGCACATGTAGTATCTTCTGCCAACTAAGAATGATATCAAAATGTACTGACTAATTTACAGACATATTAATACTAATATGTCTGTAAATGAATCTAATTTTAAGGCAAAGTAACTTCACATTAAAATAAATTATATTAGCAATTTTAAAAGAGAACTGTTTAAGGGGCTAAGCACCCCTTAGTCTGACACATCAAGAAGAGTTTTCAAACTAACGGCATCATTTTAAGACCCAATACAGAGGTCTTTTTTTATTATCCACATTTCAATGTGTCCAGTGAGCACAAGGCATTTTACACCATTATGTCTACTAGCATTAACATAGCTGTAAATGCATGAGAATACAAACCTGACAGTCTAAGTAAAAAAAAAAAGAAGCAAAGTGTCATCAAATAAGTTGACATAAACAATGTATACTAGAATAATGTATTTGGCCTAAAGTCAAACTCGATTAAGGAACCATTTCGCCTGTTGTGAAAGATGATGCATAAACAACCCTAATCACGTTACGACGTGATGTCGGAGCTAACAGTGCAGGTGGTTTGTTGTTCCATTAGTTTCCAGAAAGGGGTGCAGGGACCTTAATACGGCAACAGGGTGTCCCCACTGGAAAGTTGATTTAAGTTAAATTTGTATTGTAAAACGTACTCAAAGTTGCTGTTATGAAGCAGTAATAAACACGAGAGCTGCCCTCACTCTCTCTCTCTCTGTTGCACTTGATAGCCAATTATGCAACTGAAATCATAAACGCTCAAATCTTCTCATACTTTTGAGAGAAAGCCGTATCAACAGGGGTCCACTGCCGAACGGCTAAATTCATTATGCCGTTGACACACATTTTCGATGCTATTACGCACTTTCATTTTCTTTACAAACATAGTTAGCTACCCCGTTAAGGACTGGTCAATAAATAGGTTAGGGCAACTGAGCGCTTTACTTACAAGGAAACAGTCCGGACTGGAAGGTCCAGAGGCGTAGCTGTCAGCTCCAGGTTACTACAGTCCACTGAATCTCCGCTGCAGGTACAGTTCTGGGCACACGGCAAGTCTGAACTCACTCCGTAACTGATGAATAGTTCGACCGACAAAATTAAATAAAAAACACAAGAAGAAAGATATCCAAAACGTCCCAGGGACGCCGCCATTTTGTATCCAGTATTAATAGCGCGGCCGCTGAGCTCTCTCGTACCCACAAACTGGAATATTAATGTAGCTTCGGAGAGACTGAATGCCTTTTATAGCACATGAATTGTCTTCTTGTACTACAGAGGCTAGCATAAACAACCGTGGTGCAGTAAAACGTTGCCCATCTCAGTCCCAGTCATGTAGGACACAAGTTCCCAGTCCAACTTTCTCCGCTGGTGTCCGACGCGGGCTAAAAATCAAAGGTGATTCACAGATAAAGCAGCAAAAGGATGTTACAGCGAACTTGTATATCGCCCTGAACTGAAATTCAAGTTGAAATAGTATGTTCATAAAGGGCTAAAACAACTACTTTCTCGATAGGATAGCTGTTTTGGTGACATGTTTGAAAACATGCAACAGCAAAATGTTAAAGGACACAGTGCGCCTGGGATCGCTCTCAGATTTTTAATCAACGGAGCAGCTGCCGAAATGTTTGAACTTAGCAAAACCGTCCGTTGCACGTTGACTTCTGACGGTGCTGTAAAATTTCCACTACACACTTGAAGATGTAGCAAATAAGTTAAGACCCGCGGCAATACTGCCGGACACTCCAGCCAGCGTTGGTCTCTCCAGCCGAGCGCTGCATACCGTCCAAATCTCACCAGCACTTCGCCGCTGTAACGTTCACGTTAGTCGAATAAATCCAACTTTTAAATACACACAGTCCGTTCCAGAAGAACTCAACCGACAGCTTATCAGGTGCAGTCTGTGGTCACAAAATCTCGACGATCCAATTAATAGTAAAATAATGTCCCCCCTCCTTCCGACTGTGTACCGCCACCATGAGTTTTTCCTTTCTTGCGTTACTTTTCCTTTTTTTTCTGGGTGATCGTCCCGTAGTCCCACGTTGGATGCACAACAGCGATTCCAGGGTCCTCCCATGGCTCGCCGCGATTGGCTGTTACGATTTGATGGGCGGGTCAAATCCTAACCTCATTGGTTGGTACGGGTTCTCCGTGCAACGCGGAGTTGGAGAGCCTTTGAGCGGCTGTCAGTCAGCGGTTGCTGGCCCCGCCTATGTTTCCCACTCCGGGGTGTGAAACCGCACCACCTCCTCTCACTCTCACTGCTTCTTAAAGAGACAAATCACTGGGCTCAAGCTCTGTAATCGCATTATAACAAGCCATAATAACATAATTGGTGTGAATGCTATAACAATTCAGTTTAAAGTGTTTGTTAGTAAGACTCAAGATTTACATGTAAAAGAAAAGAGTCAGAGAGGAAATACAATTAACACAGGAAATTTGAAGGAGAGAGCAAACAACTAGTGTTACACAAATTATTTTAACCACACTAATCAGCTGTTTATATATATATATATATATATATATATATATATATATATATATATATACACACACACACACATATATATAAATTAGATGTATTATATATAACATCTAATTCATTTGATGTGCACACCAACTGTTCAGTTTGCCACATTCTGAAGTTCTGAATGTACTTAGTTCACGTGTTTGTGTCTGTGTGTGTGTGTGTGTGTGTGTGTGTGTGTGTGTGTCTGTGTGTGTTATTGGCTAATTTTTAATTACTGGGTAATTGCTGGGTCATTTATATCATACATCATTATGTATTATATTCTCATGTTGTGTATTGATAATCTCAATCTGCAAAGTAACTATAAACTACAGCTGTCAAAAGGAGTAGATGTGGCATAAAATGGACAAACCCGAGTACAGGTGTAAAATTGTACTTAAGTACTTGAGTAAATGTATTCAGTTCACTTCTGCCACTGTCCAGCAGTGTATGCTGTAGTTCAAATTGGCGCAATATTTACCACAGGGCTAATAATGAATGATTTTACCTTTTGAATACTAAATTTAGCTGATTATACTTTTACTCAAGTAAAAAGTTGAATATGGGACATTTAGGCCTACTTGTAATGGGGTATTTTTATATTTAGGCAATGCAAGTTTACTCCAAGTTTACTTCTTACGCCTTTCACCAATGTCTGTGAGTATGTGAATGCTGTAACAATTCAGTTTCAAGTGTTTGTTAGTAAGACTCAAGATTTACATGTAAAAGAAAAGAGTCAGACAGGAAATACAATTAACACAGGAAATTTGAAGGAGAGAGCAAACAACTAGTGTTAGGTGTGCCTCCACAAATTATTTTAACCACACTAAAGCTGTTTATATATATATATATATATATATATATATATATATATATATATATATATATATACACACACACACACATATATATAAATTAGATGTATTATATATAACATCTAATTCATTTGATGTGCACACCAACTGTTCAGTTTGCCACATTCTGAAGTTCTGAATGTACTTAGTTCACGTGTGTGTGTGTGTGTGTGTGTGTCTGTGTGTGTGTGTGTGTGTGTGTGTCTGTGTGTGTTATTGGCTAATTTTTAATTACTGGGTAATTGCTGGGTAGTTTCATTTATATCATACATCATTATGTATTATATTCTCATGTTGTGTATTGATAATCTCAATCTGCAAAGTAACTATAAACTACAGCTGTCAAAAGGAGTAGATGTGGCATAAAATGGACAAACCCGAGTACAGGTGTAAAATTGTACTTAAGTACTTGAGTAAATGTATTCAGTTCACTTCTGCCACTGTCCAGCAGTGTATGCTGTAGTTCAAATTGGCGCAATAGTTACCACAGGGCTAATAATGAATGATTTTACCTTTTGAATACTAAATTTAGCTGATTATACTTTTACTCAAGTAAAAAGTTGAATATGGGACATTTAGGCCTACTTGTAATGGGGTATTTTTATATTTAGGCAATGCAAGTTTACTCCAAGTTTACTTCTTACGCCTTTCACCAATGTCTGTGAGTATGTCTCAGGTGTGTCTGAGCATCTGTGTTCATGATTGTGTGATAACTAGGTGTGTACACTTGTGTGTGCAGGCACACCCATGCATGACTCTGTGTTTTTTGCATCTGGACTGATCTTTTCACCATTTGAGCATGCCCTATAATGGCCACATGATAGCACACAATTCTTCCCAAATGTTGAAGTCATGTTCGCCCGTTGTCTCAGAAATGCACATCTGTGATAAATCAGCGGTCCTGTCAGCCAACTGGCCGCATGAATACTTTTTTTCCCCTGGCACTGACAGACGGTATTGATAGACTTTGTCAGAGCCATTGTGATCGCTTGGTGTTGGGAGAAGTCCCAGATTTCGTTGCTATTAATCACGGTAGCGAGGACACAGATATTCACACCTGCAGCACTGCAGGCAGTTCTAGCGGCACAGTTCCTCGTTCCTTTCCTAGTGAATAGGCGAAGGTTTCACGTTGCACCATGCGTGTGTGAGAGAGCTCAGTAGCCTTCAGGTGAGGCTTCCAGCTCTTAGAAGCAAGAGAAATATCTGAGAAATGAGACCCTGTTAAAACATGACTTCATTGGTGATTAAAACTGAGTAATGGATGACAACCAATTTTTAAAATGTTGTCCTGAAATCTTATTAGTTTGGCACTTGAGAATTGTTTGGAGCTGTAAAATGTCTTTAAAAAGAATACCCTCTTAGCAAAGTATACCTTGGTCAAATATATATTAATCAAATGTGCACTTACCAAGACATCATATATCAATGTTACAACAATATGTGTAAAATACATATAGTTTCTCAATTAGCATGGTTTGATTGATGTACAGTAGTATTATTCAAGCACTGAGATAAACATCTCATTCCCAAGTGTATGGATAGTATTGGATTCCTCGCCTGATAATAAGATTGACTTTCCATTTCATTTATACTATATTATTTCACGGTCTTCTGTGTCCTGTACATATCTTCAGTACAAGGTTACAAGTGACAGGAGGTCTACAATTGCAGCTATCCCGAGTATGCTCAACCCTGCATTTTGATGTTCCTTGGACAGATAGGGTATGTGGACCAGGTACTCTGGAGGTCTATTTTGAGAGGACTGTTGACACGTCTTTTAATGTGATTTATTTGGTAGATGACCTGCTCTAGATGACTTGGCACAGAAATAACTACTTATGCAGAAGGCAAATACCAGGTTAAAATGTTGACCAATACACCAAGCTCGGGTTAAAGGGTGATTCATGAGAAATGTTTGCGTATTATGGATGAAGTCTGTTGCTGTCTTTTTGAAAGTAGCCTAATTAACATAAACCAGTTTCCTCCAGCAAAATGGAATAAACTTGAATACAATGTAATCTATAATCACCTGATTTTTAATGCAATTTCTACCTTTTGTTTTGAAAGGTTTCTTCCCACTGATAGCAAATGTTTTAGTGTAGTTCATCTGACAGCGTCTCACCGATGTCATTAAAAATAACAAAGAATTGCTTTTTCACATTAGTGTTTTGCATTAAAGGTCCCATGACATGCTGCTTTTTGGATGCTTTTATATAGGCCTTATGTCCTTATTAGGTCCCCTAATACTGTATCTGAAGTCTCTTTCCTGAAATTCAGCCTTGATGCAGAATTACAGCCACTAGAGCCAGTCACACAGTGAGCTTTCCTTAGGATGTGCCATTTCTGTTTCTGTTTCTTTTTTATCATAGATTTGTTTATCATATAATCAATAATATAGTGAGAGTAGAGGGAGGCAGGCCAGTACAGCCTCTCATCAATGTTTTCATTTGTTTCCTTTTGTATGCATCCTGTCCCAGAACTGCTTGTTACTAACATAGCTCTGGGGAGTTTACTCCCCGGAGTCCTTATGTTTCTTCTTCGCAGAGCTATGCTCTGCGATTCCCTGCAATGTCCAGCCGCGTCCTGCTGAGTCCGCCGCATCCACCCATGCTCTGCAGCGCCACGTTTCATCCCGCAACGCCCTGCTGTGATGTTCATACGCACAGAGTAGTCAGGATCCGGTATAGGAGACTGCACTACTCAGTATGACACGATGTGCCCTGCTATGACATGAACTACAATGACTACCTTCGAAGTCACTGTTCCATTATCTTTAATGTGACTATTATCGCCACTGTTCATCACACCCCCAACCGGCCCCGTCAGACACCACCTACCAAGAGTCTGGGTCTGCAGAGGTTTCTTCCTAAAGGGAGTTTTTCCTCGCCACTGTTGCAATAGCTACTGCTAATGCTTGCTCTTGAGGGAATTACTGTAATTGTTGGGGCTTTGTAAATTATAGTGTGGTCTAGACCTACTCTATCTGTAAAGTGTCTCGAGATAACTCTGTTATGATTTGATACTATAAATACAATTGAATTGAAATTGAATTGAACTGTAGCTTTAAATGCTATTGAAGAGGAGAGAGGGGGGGCAAGGTGGGGGTGGGGGTGTGGCCTTGACCAACTGCCACTTTGCTTGTTTGCAAGCCATGTCTCTCTCTCTTTCTCATTGGCCGACCAAATTCTCTGGGCGGGCAAAGCAGAGAAAGGGGAGGTAACCTTGCTCCTTATGACCTCATAAGGAGCAAGATTCCAGATCGGCCCATCTGAGCTTTCATTTTCTCAAAGGCAGAGCAGGATACCCAGGGCTCGGTTTACACCTATCACCATTTCTAGCCACTGGGGGACCATAGGTAGGCTGAGGGAACGCACATTAATGTTAAAAAAGTGAAATTTTCATGCCATGGGACCTTTAAACAATAATAGCTCGTATTAATGTACATGTGTTGTCACAGTGAAATAACAGTATATTTATCATCACATAATACACAATGGGTGCTGTCATTGTTGTTTTTTTTAATCTTACTGAGCGTGCACATTTTTGTTCTATCACTGTATTCATTCACCGTATTGTTATCTGTCATAAATGTATGGCACTGAGCAGTGAAAGTGTGCAAAGTCTTTTCAGACACTGATTTCTTTCCTTGAGGGCTCAGACATTTCACATGGCACCATCCTAAAGGGGATGTTTCTCCCCAGGTATGGGTTGATTTATAATCTGAGAAACAGAGAGCCCTACGAGGAATTCACATAGTAAGGAAAGCATTAGCAGCTTTTGCTACCATAACTGGTCTACACTTCATACTCGCCCCGCACCCATTCTCCTGTGTGAAGTTGTGACTGATGAGAAGAGTGGACGTGGGTCTGTCATGAGAGTGCATTGCAAAGAGGATAATGACTGCACCAGATGAGCCTTGTCTTTTTTTTGTATAGATGTTTTTTAACACCAACCATATTGGCGTTTACACAGCTGGGATGGAGTGAAAGTGTCAATGCTGACATGTTTGAAGATTTTGGGGCTGGTATGTGAAAAGTTAAAGCAGTAGGTTCGTAGGTGTACTATTGGAGTCAACTACATATTGTTCACATTTCACCTTTTTTTTTTTTGGTGCTGGAGGGGGTAACGTGATGGCGTCTGTGATGTGGATGGTAAAAGGGCCAATGGATGCGTAAGGCCTGAAGCGATTCATCACGCTCGTCTTACTGGAATCTTCAAAGATAAGAAACCATCTGCTGCAGCTATTCATCAACTATAAAATGGAGAGGCGTGAAACCCGGCCAACTCATCATACTGGGACAGGATGGCTAACGGGTGTTGCAGGAGCGTGGAGATGCTTTGCTAATAGGAAACAGAAATAGTTTGGGCATTTCTGTCGATACCAGGCTGCCTGCTAAGTGGCATAATGCGTGGCCTCCAAGGGGGGGGGGCACAAGACAGATGTAGAGAAAGAGATATAAGAGGACAATATGCAGTATAGCCAGATAGTCCTCACGGGCAAGTGGAGCGATAAGCAACTCCTGGTGTCACGGCACAGGTAGTACTAGCAAATAGATTTGTTGTTACGTCTAGGTCCGGGGTGTCAAACTCAATTTCGCTAAGGGCCACAATGGATAAAGAGAATCACATCAAGGGCCAGACATGTATAGTTTATTGACATGCTTGTATTTAATTGAAAAAGTAAAATATCTTTGTTATTGCATGTCTCATATAGTCTTCTCACTTACAGTTTGGTCCACATAAAGCCCTGAAAAAGTCAGCAAAAAAGTCATCCTAGAATTTAGCAAATCAAGCAAAACAGTGATTACATTTTCTAAGTAGGCTATCACACAGCTGACTCACAACAAGCTCTTTCACAGCCAGAATATGCAAACTCTCTGCTTCTGTGGGGAATTTCTGAGTCTCAAAGTCGGCAAATGTGCCAAATTCTGTTTTTAGTGTCACCTTTCCCATATTTTTGGGTTGGTGCACAACTATGTGGGCCAAAATTGATTGTGAACCTAAATTGATATGCGGGCCAGATCAGATTTTGCTAGGGGCCGGATTTGGCCCGCGGGCCTTGAGTTTGACACACATGGTCTAGGTGATTTCATTTTCAAAAAGCCTTTATTGCTGTACCAGCTACGAAAACAGCCACAGCACAACCTGAATGTCTTGGGTTACCAGCAATAAAAGGATGGCGGGGGTTAGCCTGCTCTGGTCCTCTTCTCATGTCACCAACCGTACAGGGAGCTTGCCATACATCAACGACAGAACAGGTTGATTGTCAATGACTCCCAAAACGACCTATATGACCGTTCTATTTACTGCAGCATGGTGGCCGTTTTATGCGTGACCATAGCGTGACCTTTAACATGTGGCCGCAGTTGAAATTTGAATCATGTGACTGTTCTATTTAACGCAACGGCCGCAGTTTTAAACATGTAGTTAACATGACAAAAATAATTGGCTAGGCCAATCAAATCACCATGACACAGGGTGGCTTGCTAAAACCACCCACTGGTAATCCTACATTTAGTAATCACCTGATTCTGTTCAGAGTTGGAGGGTGTGTAAACCACGCAGCTTCACTGTGAGGACGGGACTTTTGGAGCGTTGCATGGATGCATGGGGGCTAATGTTAAGCTAGCTGTTTATGGTCACTACATATTTCCAAAACTGACTACTCGTTAAACCACAATGCCTCATTTTCTATTTCTACCTCTTCTAAATAAAGCATGTGTTTGGGAGGATTTGGAGTTGTCTAAGGCACCTTTGAGCTTACGGCTCAATAATTCACTGTTGAGCGATTGGTGAAGTAATCTAATAAACCTTTTCAGTGAGTAATTGTACTGTATTGGGTATAATTAAATACATTGTTATATTGTCTCGATAAACAGTTATGTAACCCAGGTCGTGAACTAAACAGCTGGTGAAAACAAAATGATGAGGCCTAACTTTGGACTGCATGTTAGTGTTCAACACAGCAACATCATCTGCAGGTGTCCAAACACCACAGCTCTGGCTTTTCTTCTCCCTGTCTTATTTTTTTTTATCTATATTCAAAGTGTGTGCTAACATTTACATTTCTCATCAATGTTTGTCTAATGAGGAGAGTGAATCAGGCTGTGCTGTGCCAAGTTCCTGTCAGTAGGTAAGGCTTGCAGCTTGGCAGCCTAACAGCAAGTGATTAGAGACAAACCATACCAGCTCCCCAACCTGTTCCATCACGAGGTAGGTGTGGTAAGAGGTGCTCGCCCTGTCTGTTATGCTTACATTTCAAGCCACAGTGTCAGCTGCAATGAAGGTATGCATTGTTGAAAGTTGGGCCAATATGGCAGTTAGTTTCCACGTCCTTTCAACAGGTGTTTACTTGCGTCTATATTGCTCACATCCTGACCCTGCGAAGACAAACTTGAAGCCGTAGCTTGTTGGTTTACAGCTCCTTTGACAGGCAGGGTGGGAAGGGCGACTCTCTTGTGTATTTGGCTATGGTTGTTTTAATAAGCCTTGTCAATAGAATATTTCATAAAAGAAGTGATGGCCTGGAACAGTTTTTGTTCAGTGCTAGGCAAGGAATGTGCTTGTTTCATTCTTTCAAAGGTGACTTCTGTGTTGCGCGGCTGCGGCAGCCAAACATCTTTTTGTCTGCCAGCACTCTTTGTTTCTTGGTTTTTAGTGTGAATGCATTTGTACCAAGAAAGGATCTCATTCTCTCTTTTGTCTTTGTCTCTCGCTCTTGCCCTCTCTTGAGTGTCTAAAGGGGTTTAAACACAGCTTTTATTGTTGTATTGAATATAATTATCATTGCTAGAATTATGGAACCCAGTGCCCTTTCTGTACTCAACCATGCCTGTTTTACTCTAAAAGATTAGAAAAGCAATTTTGTTTCACATTGAACTCTTAAAATGACTTTATTTAAACCCATGAAATATAAAATCACTAGACTTTTGACCCGTCACATTTCATGGTCGGTTACACATAGGCCCAGGGGTTTAGACATCCACTGAGTGCTTTAATTAGCCAGCTAAATCAGAACGGTCTGCCAGTCTAAATTCAATCAGGTCTTCAAACACACTTTTGGCACCACGGGCCAGAGGTGGAAAATTCAATTTATTTGAAGTAACCGGATACCCATTTACTGCATGGTGGACCATATGGCCTCTCCCTTGGTGTGTGTTGTATATGTTTACAAGCAATTCATTCAGCATCATTACTTTATCTTAAGTGCATTATTAACTGTGGAGAAATGGCAATTAGATTATGTGTTAACTGATGCTGCAGTATGTATATGTGGATGTGTGCGTGCCTGCTTGTGCTTACCAGCCACTGGGAAAGGAGGAAAGGTTCAGAGACGCAGGTTGTTTTTTTTCTAGAACTGATTTTTGTTTTTCCTCTGAACCACACAAATGACTGTGATTCAATAAACACTGCATTTGCACTTGCACATTCAATAAAAAAAAACTTTAATTGGCAAGCTCTCCCTATAAATATTCTAAAGCAGGCATACACAACACAAAACATACTTAAAAAAGCAAAACCACCCAGTAGGCTAATGAACACAAGCCTGGCGTTCCATCTGTGAGGAGAATGAACCCATAATAATCAAACCTTTTCTCTTTCGCAAACCTGCTTCTCTCTCCACTCACTACACTGCGGAGGCCAACTCATTAGCAGAGGCTTTGGGGACGCTTGTATAGCTATGTGGAGTACAAAGAGAGAAAAGGATGATCCCTTCTTTTTCTCTGTGCTCCCTTGCTCCTGACAAAGTAGGGCCTTGGTGAATAGCAGAGGCAAAAGCAGAGCTGAATGGAGCTGGAGGAGTGGGGCTCGCTCATGCAGAGAGCTTCCAGCCCCTCTATACCTGCCCTGGAGAAAAGAGAGGCCAGCTGCTGCTGCTGAGCCTTTTTCCCGGGCTTCAATAGAGACTTTTGTGAAAAGAGCCTGGACAGGGTAGCTGAATAACGGAGAGAGAAAGTGAGGAATGGAAGTTAGGGAGGGAAGGAAGGAAGGAAGGAAGAAAAAGGGAGGGCTACAGAGTTTTCTATAAGCCATCGTTATGCCCCCGCTGTGCACAGAGCTCTTGGGGTTGGTCTTTGACAGAGAAGAAGAGCAGCTTGGTTTAATCAATCATAATGGAAATTAGCATGTTATAACGAAGCGTTTGGAGAAGTTCAAAGGGGAGATTAATTTTGGAGCTGGGATCTACTGATGCTGGCCAAATCAAGCTTGGCAGGGCCGTTGCTAAAGCCAAAAAAAAAAAAAAAACTTTAAAGAGCTTTCAAATGCATGTCTAATGCAGTAATAATGATATTCACGCAGCAGGTCTCCCAGTGCTTTTATCCAAGTGGCTATTTGGAAAATTTTGTGAGCACATCCTGGTAGTGGTGCTATTTTTGGAATCATCTCCATGTCTCCAGCCCTTTTTAATCTCTGTCTTGGTTCTTCCAGTATGCTCAATTCTAATGGTATTATTGCAATGCTGTAGCCACAGCTGCTAAGCTTATGTCAGCTTGTTTTCCTCCCTCGTGCTCTTCTTCTCTTATTCCTTCCTCTATACCTCCCTCACCAATTTCTGCCTCCCTCCTTCTACACATGGACTGCTGCTTTACCTCCTTCTGTTGACTGTACCTCCTTTTTTATGCCAGTTTCTTTGCCCCCCCCCCCCCCCTGCCTGCCCCTAGGCCACTGCTGCTGCTAATAGGATAATGGCTGCCATGTTATGCACACTTAAGACCCACAGAGCAGCGCTGAGGGCTGTGTGCATGTGTGTGTGTGTTTGAATCTGTGTGTCTGCCTTCTCCATCGGGCTGTTGGGGATGCAGGATGTGTTTAAAAGTATGTAAAATCTGTTGCAGGGATTGCACAGGAATTGACTGAATTGCTACATCACCTCCAAAGTAAAAATTAAGAAAATTACACACACTTAGCTTTTACATTCAGGGTTCCATGGGGCATTAAACATTTAAAAACCGCAGAGACAAAGTTTTTACCATTTTCTACTCAGCCCTGGGGCTGTGGGCCATAACTCATATGTAATTGGAAAGAATCTCTTGACTATTTAAGCCAATTGATTAGAGTTTATTTCAACTTATTCAAATATGGAATATAATAAACAGGATTTTATTGTTAGATGTTTAGTATTTCTTAGTAATTTATCCGGAATAAAAAAAAAAAACTTACAGGATTCTTTAACGGTAAGAAGTTGGATGACAAATTGCATTTTTTCAGACTGGATTCTCTATGTATTAAATATAGTAAGTGAGATAGAGACTTATTTATAGTTTATTGAAAATATCCATTCATCTGCATCTGTTTATTGGAAAACTGGTAGACAATAACAAAAGGCCTTTTGAGCTTCCCAGAGTTTCGGCCAGAATTAAACTACCTAGCAGATGTTTACTGCCTCTGATGTGCGTCCAGTTCCTTTACAGCGCAGGGGACCTCTCGCCACACATCTGAGCTCTGCAATCGCTGCTTCTTCCTCCCTGAAACACTGTCACATTTAAAAAAAAAAAATAGACTCAGGGAGTGAGTCAAAGGGAAAGTGAGATTTCCCTCTGCTAAGGTTTTCTCCCCCGTAAGACAGCAAGCACTGGAGATAAAGTGGAGCGAAAGCAGAACTAGAAACTGTCAGGATTTTGCATCCAGCTGGAAAAGCTCCCGATGGACACTCATAACATTTTAGCATGCACCTCCACTTTATTCCTTTGGAGCTGGTGCTGGAGGAATGCTGGAGTTCAAGAAATCAAACACAGTGGACTAAACTCCCATCAAGAGCTTCACATGTAGAGCCAAAATATGTATGAACGTACACTCTCATAGATACTGTACATAGACACACCTAAGGTATGAATGTATGATTAACATATTGTACTCTCTTTCTTACACACACACACACACACACACACACACAAACATAGATAAGGACCGTATGCAGGTCATTGGACATGTCAAATTCAAAGATAGGAAAGCTCATTAGAGTGAATCATAAAACTATCATCCAAAAAACAAAAATAAGAATCAGCCATGCATTGTAAAATAGTAAAATAAAGCTTAGGAGGGTAACTGTTTTAATATTACTGTAATGTAACGTCCGTTACATTCAAGCCATTTCAAATGAGTTGATACAAAGCTAATTTAGCCTATCAGCTCCACAAAACTCTCTCTGTATACGGCTATGTTTAGAAAATGGTCTTCGTCCGGCAACTTTTGCACGCAGATCTTGAGCGTAGATAATGACCTCTTTTGAAGAGTCCATCATGTTTTTTTAATCCTCCATGTCCTCCCTGGTTAACAGCAACTGTGTGGCCGAGGGGTGGGAGTGGAAGGCTTGTGTCATGTGTAGGGCTGGGTATTGTTCAAAAATTATCGGTACCGATACCAATACCGTGAGTTCGATACCAGTTCCTAAACAATAAATTTTTTTCGATACCAATTTTATAAAACAAAACGGCACAAATCTTTTTATTAATTTTTTTTCAGCTCCTACCGCGTGAGCTGTGTCTGTGTAGCATAGAGTTTTTCCTGCGTGCCTCTACGACGTGTAACATTAAACAGCCAATCACAGACATTATTAGATCTAGGTAGAAGCGTGCTGCATGCTGATTGGCTCACCGACACTGATGAGATTTACTCATCAGGCATTGAAATTGGGAATTGAATGACGAGGCATTTTTTTATATTTGATACTTGATACTTCGGTCGGTGCCTAAAAAGTATTTAATTCGATACCCAGCCCGATTCATGTGGATGTACCAACAGTGTTGTTGTCATTACTATAGCTTTAAGATTCCTCAGCACCTTGAAACATTTGAAAAGTTTGCAATATCCAATGTGCCATGCCATTAAATGTGATAATTTAGCATCTAGCGTTACACAAGATCTGTCTTCCATATGCCAGACTCCGAAACAGAATCCTCTACTGGCTGGTAGCACTGTGCATGCGCCACAAAACACCCATGAATAAGAAGTTTCTTGGTGGTTTTACGTTGCTCAATATGTACTGTAACTATGAACACACGGCAGATGTCTGGATTTGTGGAGGAGAGGCATCGAAATCAAGTTGATAATGAGATATGGACATCTGAGACCCATGTTACAAACATCCCTTTATTTCACCGCTGAAGTCATTCAACAGGTTGCATTTATACTTCATTAGCTCTTCATCAGCTGCTGACAGTACCGGATTGTCATTCACACTAGATCTGGATCTTTTCCATCTTGACTTAACTCCTGCTGAGGATCAGTTTAACCTTTTGCACTCCAGACATGACCAGGTGATTAGTTGTGGCGGTAAGGTGCTGCTACGTGTCAAATTTTCCCCATTCCAAGTACAAAGACACACACACACACACACACTAAAATTTGTTGTGCTTATTTAGCGTGGGCACCTCAGGCAGTTTGAGGCCAGGAGCGTGACAAGGCAGATGCACCACAGTTCCGCATGTCTAACTCCAACCAGACACTCACAATTTGTCTCTCTCTCAGTCTCTTGCTTTATAACCTGCTCTCTTTCTTTCAGTCTCTTTGTATGTTTAGACTGATAGCAAAGGTAAAAAATAGGTCTAAAATACACTATAATATAAACAACAACAAAAGTTACAATAATGATAGCTATAATAAACAGTATAAACGTAAAAAAAAAAAAGAAGTCTATCAATCATTAAGAGTAGTCAGCCTCTGCTGGACAGTTAGCTCATGCAGGGAGAAGTCAGACTGCATCCTCGGAATAATCCATTTCTTGACACCTGTGAGGAGGCTCCAAGTCAAACACACCAAGGTTGATTAAAACATGACCATAACAGGAAATTTGCAGTGGAAATCAAACTCGGGGCTGAGGTGAGACGCGG
Organism: Perca fluviatilis; assembly: GCF_010015445.1. NCBI lineage: Eukaryota > Metazoa > Chordata > Actinopteri > Perciformes > Percidae > Perca > Perca fluviatilis. The sequence goes on along the minus strand of NC_053115.1, from coordinate 9,347,025 downwards.
AGCGCTGAAGTCTGGCAGTCATTGAGGGGAGAAGATTGATTGTCTTGGATTAAACACACTCATCTCAGATTTCATCTTGGACCTGGAACAGGGCTTCCCCTACTTAAAATGTCATTTTTGGCTTCAATTACATAGTTAAAATTAATTAAAATAGACATTTATTTGTGGTTTATGTAATATTGTTTAAAAGTATGATTCCAAAGTGAGCGTACTTGATCTTTAATTTAGCTGTCTTCCAAGTTTGGAAAGACAAGCATACTTGCCATATTGTGTTTCCCCACATGCCCTGCCCGTTATGTAAATGTCAACATGCATGAATGCATACATGCAGGCATATGAATGAACATTTGGTCTGCGGGTTACTGACCCATTTGCAGGTGTGAATATGTGTGTGCGTGCCTGCAGACAAGGACAGTCCATGTCAGTAATGACACCAACGTTTCATGTAGGTTTTCTCCAGCCCCTCTCCATCAGTTTCTCTTTCCTCTCTTCCCTCTCTTTTGACAGTAGATCGGACAGGAAATGCCTACCTAATTGGAAAGATTAGTGAAGCCTCTGCCAGCTGTTGAAGAAACGTGTGAAGAAGGTTAGGGGATACCCTCCCCTGCTGCATTTATCCTCTAAGGTTTTTAATGGCTTTGCAAAAAAATGTCTTAGAGTCTACAGCCATGCTAGTAGCTCTGTGAGGTGCTTTATGCTAAATGCTAACGCTAGCATGTCATCATGTGCACAATGACAATGCTAACATGCTGATGTTTAGCAGGCCTACTATTTATTAGTCTCGCATTGCCAAATCTCCACAAGGCTGCGGAGGAAGGTCTGGCTAGTCCACACAACGTTCTGGGATGGGAGAAAAACGTGCTCTGTACCAAAGTGGTGTACCAACTGACTGATAGGCCATCCACGGAGCGACTGATTTTAAAATAGATTTGACAGGAATGAGTCCATTAAGCCACAAAAAAGTTTCCTTCACCTGTGAGTTTATGAAAAACATTAACTTTAACTGTTCGTTGTTAAACTGTGAGAGAGTTATTCCTCATAGTGCCAGTGTGTCATCATAACTCCACAGGGTATAATGAAAAGTGGTGACAGTTATATGGGCTTATTTGGAAGACAGTGTCAGATGGGAGTCTGTGTGTCTACGCCAAGTGTACCTCTTCGATCTATTTCCTCTTTAGACGATTATCAATCACAGTGTGGTCTTGCTCCTTTTTAAATGCAGGTCAGGCTCAGCAGACAAAAAAGCTGCCCCGTCATGCTCTGTGCACATATTTCACCTAATTTCACCAAATGCTAATTTTGTCTGCTTTCCAATACCATGCTCAGTGCAATAAAAACTTCGGATCAGGTGTGGCCTCTCCGCCAACAACAGTGGGAGAGAACAGGCTTCACCTAAACCTAACTGACCTGAAAAAAGTAACTGCTTTTCTTTCTTTTCCCAAACAGATTTTACAGAAAACTTAACCTTGTCACGAAATCCCTGAAGTCTCTTTGTCATATGATGTAAACAAGAGATGTATCAAATGTTCAAATCTGCCCTTCAGTGCCTGACTTTTCAAACTGTTAGAATAAAACAGAGGGTTAATAATGTATCAGAATGTGGAAATACAATGCAGCATTTGTCATAGCAGAAACATTTGATCTGCACCTGGGATAAGTTGCTTACACAACGTTCACACCTGCATGCCCTAGTGTTGTTTTGGTGTGTATATGTTTGTCTGCATGGCAAGAAGAGAGAAGAAGCCACAAAAAAAGAAAAAGGGAGGGGAAAACATTTCTGTGGAAACAATAAAAGAGATAAAACCAAGACAAACAAAAACAGAAGAACGCATTGACGCCGGCGGCTGAGGCTCCAGGCGGCCATTTTCTCCCACGCTGTTTCTGGTGTGCATGCAGGATGTTTTTCAGGGCCTCTATCGCTCAGCCCTCTTCTATTTTCCCTCTGCACAGTTGCTTTTTCAATCACCCAACAACACTCATTACGCCCTCCTTTTTAACACTCTTCTCTCACTATCTGGTTTACAGGCCCATGAGTCGGGACCAGGAAGACTGTTTGTCTGTTTGTTTTTCATTTGTGTTTGCTTCCCATTATTTAGCATGAAATAACTAATCTTTCTTTTTAAGTTAAGATTTTTCAAACAGCAGTTGGGATGCTTTTGCGGGTGCAACGCAGCCTCTGAACTGCTTGGTATTACATGCTTGTAGTGAGTGAGATAAATTGAGGCTCTGAAGTAGTCCTGTGCATTCAGAACACTGATGTTCATTCACAAGGTTCAGCTGCCGAGCGATGCACAGACAGATGGGAAATAAGCCATCATTACTGACTATTGCTCATTTATCTTTAAATGGCTGCATTTAAACATAATTATCTCTATTGCAGAGCCCATCAAGACGGGATGACTTAGGACATGTGTGTGTGTGTGTTTGTGTATGTGTGTGTGTTTGTGTGTGTTCGCTTACATATGTGCTGTTAAGCCTGAGGACTGCTAGAAAATTGAGATGATGACGTTCCACGTTTTTCTTGGTCTGAAATTGCTGTAATTTTCACTCTCTCACACACACACACACACACACACACACACACACACACACACACACACAACAGATGTTTTCATGTGTACCGCCTTGTTTTTACAGCTTTGAAATAGTCACGGCCCCTTTTGATAATTCATCTAATGCGCTGTCGTGTTCTGCTTCGACCCGTAACTTCATGCTTGTTAGTAGACTGATCCGCTGTCTGAAAGAACAGTCTATGTTGAGTTAACCATTATCCATGTATGGTGTCTTTTAATATACATTTTCAGCTGACAGTCAGTGGTGGAACAAGTAAATTTAGATCACTGATTTAAGTAATAGTAGCAATTGTACAATGTAAAAATACTCCATTACAAATGAAAGTCCGGCATTCAAAATTTTACTCAAGCAGCAGAAGGTCCACTTTCTCGCTTGATCGGGAGCTTTCAAAAGAATCACACAATCTTCATCAGCAGATGATGTTTGCTCAGTTAGCATGGACATTTCCATTATTCTGAGCACTTTCAGGATTTCGTTGACGACCATGTGATATGGTAGAAAGCTTCAGAACCAAGCGCTAAATGCTCCACTATTTTTTACAAGATAGTCGCTGACTTTGTCTGTCTGTCCATTGGTGCTGGGCAGGTAGTGTTCAATGGATTAATTGCTTTTGCTTCTGGAAATGAGGTTGATGAGAGCAGAGAGGCTGAATAGCAGTAAAGTTGTGGGCCCTAAATACAAAACAATGAGCTAAAAAAACACTAAAACGCTCTGAACTCAGGGGAAACTGCAAAGTCAGGTTGTAATGCTATGTAGGTTTGTCAATACGATCGACCCCTCTCAAATTACACAGACATTAGTCCCACATTGCCAGACCTTCCTCCACAGCGCTGCAGAGGAAGGTTTGGCTAGTCCACACAGCATTCCGGGATGGGAGAAAAACGTGCTCTGCTTTATTGGCATTTCTTTAAACCAATCACAATTGTCTTGGGCGGCGCTATACATGCGTACGTTCGAAAGTTGTTTTAGTCGTGCAACAGAAAACTCAGATTGGACAGATAGTCTAGCTAGCTGTCTGGATTTACCCTGCAGAGATCTGAGGAGCAGTTAACCATAGTACTCATAAATCGACCGGAGTTTAAAATTCCAACACATAGAAAGCGGAAGGTAAGGGACATCTTTCGGAATTTCCGGCAGCACCTGAACAGTCCCAGAAGTAAAACGTCGTCAATATAGACTACACAGACATTAAAGCTAAAGTGCGCAACTATTTTAAATTAATGAATGTCAGTTACATTCAAGCCATTGACAAATTAGTTTATACAAAGCTAATTAAGACTATCTCCACAAAATTCTGTCTGTATTTCTCAGTATGGATGTGTTTACAAAGGTGCCATGTCATTTCTCCGACGCTCCATTGTTCCGACCTCTCAATAACCCGAAAAATTCCCTTTGGTCCTACAGCCCACTAGTCCGACGTTACGAATCCCACTATGGCCACGCCAAGACCCGTACATCAATAGCATTTATTGGCCAGGTGTCCATGCTTATGCGAGGTAACGTAACCCGATTTGTTCAGGTCCTATTCCCTGACCAATCGGCTATCCTAACCTTAACCACTCGAGGTCAAATGCCTAACCCCAACCAATCGAGCTGCTTCGTAGGGCGGGTCTTGACGTGGCCATAGTGGGATTCATAATTCGTAATAAAGGGACGTCGGACTAGTGGGCTGTAGGACCAAAGGGAATTTTTCGGAGAAATGGGCAGTCCCCGTTTACAAAATGGTGTAGTCTGGCGACATTCGCGTGCAGCAGCTCGATGATATGTTTTACGTCACTGCTGAGACAGGACAACAGCACTGTTCAGCTTTGGAGACGAAGAGGACATCAAAATTACAAGATAATTACCTTTTCTGAAGAGTCCATCATGTTTTTTTTTTTTTAATCCTCCGTTGACGGGTTAGCAACTGCACAGAGGAGGGGTGGTGGTGGTGCAGGATCACCGAAGGCTTGCGTCATGTGGAATAACGGATCACTTACTTTGTAAGTAAACTCGTATGTAGTTGTTTTCCATTACTGCTGGTGTAGTCTTAAATATTTTGTGTGTCCCATTTTACTTGGAGACTGCAACCATTCACACAAAATCATTTGCCCATAAGTGTAGGACATCATTTCAAATTAGCTTTAAATGACTTGGGGCCAATGAGCAATCAGGCCTCATTGTGAATATATGGAAGTCACCCAAAAGCTGTTTTAAATGAACTATGCAGCTTCTATAGAAAATGCTTCACTGGCCACACAATATGTACAATAGACTAAAGGGAGGAGGAATGTGTGCAGCAACATGTTCAATGTGATGATTAGGCTGGATCCTATACAAAACAACCCAGCTGGAGGGTAGCTACCAGTCCGGAGGCACTTGTAGCACAGGTGCAGCTCTGGTGTGTCCCTCAACTAAAAGAAAAAAATCTCGACCCTGTGACATTCAAAGAAAAACAAACACTAAGCTGTGCACCGATGGTGGCCATGGTTGTTCTTTCCATTTTTGCTCCTTCTCTGCTTCAGCATTTTTTTCGGGGCAGCCTCCCCTCACAGAGCTACAAAGCAAACAGAGTAGTGTGAACACGGGGTGGAATAAGGGTAAACACGGATTGTTGTGACGTGTGTGGTGAGTGAGTGACCGTGTGTGGTGGACATTCCTGATATTGAGCCTGTGGTGCTATTTCTTTTCTTGCCGGGTGAGATGTTTTGAGAAGCCTGGTCCCCCACCCAGGGCTCACCTGTTGAGCCATGACAACCAAACAAATGGCTTCCATCGCTGCTCACAGTGACCTTTAACCCCTGGGCTTTGAGTTGCCCTGCAGAGAGGGGCTGTTTGAGAAGCCTCCCTGGTTCAATAACATCTTTTCCCCCGGAGCAGCTAAAGCGCTTAACTGTTTAACACCTGTGGCTCCCTCCGTTGAGCTCCAACACAACTGCTCATATCTTCCCTATATCCTTGTGCAATGTGCAGTCGTTTGTCATGCTTGTTCTTTGGACACCTGAATGCAGCGGCAATTAGATGTTAGATTTTTGTGCGACTGACGAAAGCTGCATGAGGGGTATCTGTGTTGGAACCATTTCAGGATTTTAAGATCTGAAAAAAATTAGAACAGATATCAAACAATTCATTGAATGTATGTGTAGACATACTAATACAAGCACACCACATTATTAGTAAAACCATAATTTACAGTACTGTGCACTACTGCACTTGGCTTTTTGTATGCATTGAAAATGATTGTGCAGATGGCATGTACCAGTTAAACATGTCTGTATTTTAATAATCATTTTGTGCGGTTGCTTGTTTGTTTTCTAGTGTATTCATCAAGCCAATTAATGTAACTGTGGCATCTGCAGCAGGGTGCCAAATAGAAAACAAAATACATTACCAGCTTGGTAATTTAACATTTCTGATTCATTAATCAGACTAATTAATGTGACAAAGTTACAGAGATGTAAATTATATGGCCTGGATTTAAAATGACATAAATCACACTGTGCCACATGCATATCAACCTAATACTTCAATGTTGAACTAGTTTGTAACACAAATATTTAAATAGAAGATGTGCAGAGCTATGTTGGCTGATGTTAATGTGTGGGATGACAATCCTTAGCGAGAAAATACACAACTTAGAGAGCTGATCAAAGTTATTAAAGTTATACAGACGTGTGCCCCCAGAGGTTTATTATTGTGTTTGTGAACACGAGACATCTGAACTGAAGTATACTTTCTCCTCTCTTCTCCTGCCCAATTATGTCTTCCCCCAAACCCACTTCCACTTCCTTGCACTACACCAACTGTGTCATTGTGGACACATCCACCTCCGATGTGCACGCCTCTAGTCAAACATGCGCTGCTCATCAGCCTCTAACGGGAGAAAATGACTCCACACTCACACATGAGTACACTCAATGTGAGGCAGATATTTACTCACCTACTGCATGATAAACAGTCCTCGTCTTACCTCATAAATAAAATAATCAACTGTGTAATTTACAGCCAAAACTTCTTACAAGCACACTATAATTGTTAGAGACACACAACCACACACTCTTACTCCAGTATATCAATAATCTCTCCATGCCCTGACTGAGGCTCCCTCAGTTTGGTTTGTTAACGTGTGATATGCAGATTTATGAGCAGCAGCAGAGCCTATACATTTTGCTGCGTGGCTCATTCTCAGAAACCTCAAGGAAACACACTATTTTCCTTCACACCTTGATGATGTGGTATAACCACAGGAACGACCACACATACTCTATGTACACTCACATAACGGCATGCAGATGCTTACACAAGTGCACACACAGAGATATTGAATGCAGTTAGATAACTATTCTGTCATGTGCAAACAGTTCTCTAAGAGGCATAAAACATTCATAGACTCCTCATTCAGATTGAGAAACAGTTAGGCCCTGTGAGTTAGGTCTGCAGCATACCACTAGGAACGCGTAATTGCTTGTATCAAGCTGAGACAGATGCACCGAAATGCTGCAATCCAAAAAGACTGTACTGCCAAACGCTCCAACAAACAACAGCAGCACCTGCCTGAAATCTAGGAGTGAGTGGAGCGTAATGCCTTGGCTTCAGAGAGGGCATGTGCATTTTAGGTGTATGTGTGTGTGTGTGTTTGTATGTTCCTTCAGGAGTGATCGTGATGAAGCAGGACTAGCATTAGGTCACCAGTTCTGCTGGCGTCTCTGCAGCTGCTGGGCTTGACTGGTTGAGACATGTCCACATATGGAGGTTCTTGCTGCTCACAAAATATTTCATATGAACAGCACTTTGCTCTGAATTGGAACCAGAAATATTACTTTCTGGGTTATAATGGGTCAGATGATTGGCTACAGCTTTTTGGAGGTTTGTTATACTCAATAATATATTAAAGGAGAATTCCGGCCAATTTTTACGTTAATCTTTATCGCTATAAATATGCGAGTAACATTTTGTGTCTGTTAATAGGCACAAAGGCACTCTAAAACCTGCCCCGACAACTGCCGTTTTAAAGTGGAAGCTCGTAGAGGTAGCTGCAGCAACTCCAGTTTGCTAGGACCGATTCAGGTTGTTTTTTTTTCAATCGAAAGTACTCGCATATTTATAGCGATCAAGATTAACGTACAAATTGGCCGGAATTCTCCTTTAAATGCAGATGATGCGGCTCGAGTTTTGATCCTGTATACTGCATGAAAGATATTTTCATTAAAGTCAGATTCCACTTTTTGTCAAAATACTACTACTACTACTACTACTACTACTACTACTACTACTACTATTTTTGTCCATATTTTTCTCTCACCACCTTTAAAGCTGTGGAAAGTCAGACTTCAGAAAGGACAACGTCAATCGGGACAGGAAGAATCTGCCTCCTAGCTTCCCAGAAACTTGCCATTGAGCCCGGCAAGAAGTAAACACTGACGGGCAAATTCAAATGTTGCCTTTGCGTCAAGAACACAGTAGGCAGAATGGCTAAGAGAAAAAAAAAAGAAGAAATTTGACTGACGAGGTGCAGAGGCATTTCTCAAAACTTCAGGCAAGGAAACGTGAACAGAGATCAACCGTATTTGGGATTTAATATCCCAGTCCCAGTCTGTCAGTGCTGTTGCGTGTGTGTTTTTAAACGCATGTCTTCACACTATAAAAGAAGATGTCATCATGATTTCAAGTGGAGGATGCCCCATATAAATGTACTTCAGTTACCACCAACTCTCTGAAGATGCTAATAATTTCACTGTAACTGTGTGGCTGTTAGAGCTGATCTTTGTGAATTGGACTGTTTTTGCAGTGAGACTCATCTGCATAGAAAGGGGGCAATTTGGCGCCAAATGCATGCACATTAGCTAATTTAAATGGGCACAAATAGCACAGGAGCACCAACGGCCAGCGCAGTTAGGGGTGCAATTCACTCTTTGCGGGTGTTTCTTTTTGTCTTCTTTGAGCAGGTTTAGCGGCCGCAAGCACACACACACACACGCACACACACACACACACACACACACACACACACACACACACACACACACACACACACACACACACACACACACACACACACACAAACCCTCATAACCACACTCCTTTGTACCCCACTTCCACAAGCAGCAACCCTTACACACAGTCAAACAGTATCAGTGCCGTTGCTATTCCACTGAAGCTGCTGGGTGCGAATCTGTGCTGTGTTTAGCGGAGAGAGATTGTGTATTTTGAGAGTGTATTGGGAGTACAGCAGGTCAATAAATATTTGATGACAGTGCCACCTCGCCTCAGTGCCCAAGCCCAAGCAGATGATCTCCTGACCTTCAGACACCCAGGGCCAGATGAATTATTAAGAGCAGATCTGTCAGTCATGAGCACCGGGCCAGCTCCAGGTGGAATAGAGAGGGACGGCTATCTGTGATCACATCTCACTCAGATGTCAATCACCACACCACCACCTGCTGATTGGACTCTTTGACCGAGAGGAAAAGGAGTTTCTGTTAGCGTAGCAGAATTATCTTTGTAATAAATGCACAATGTAAGTGCTATTCAGTACGGATAGATAGATGAAAGAGTGATCGATGTATAGATAAGTTTCCTTTTCATCTTTTAGCATGACGACGGATGCTTATGACCTGACATCCAAGATTAATGTGATTCTTTTATCATTGTGGTGTTAGGAATGCCTCCTGCATCATATGGAAAGCCTGTCTTTTGATATGCCAAATGTTTCAATTGTCGTTGAAGAGACTTCTGCGTTATATTATCTTATTATTTCCTGCTCAGATATTTTCGATGGCGTGAGTGTAATGTCTGATGTTTGATGAGATTATAAATGATTGTTCAGGATTTTGCAGATGGTGTGGAGTTCCTGTGGTCCTGCGAGGGACAACTATTATTGAACAGCAACTATTGAACTGACTGTGATCTGCTAAGCTTTGTTTGGGTGGAGCCATACAATTTCACCACTCAGCTGTTAGAAGCTGCTGTGTTTGTGCTAGCCCATATAGATTAATCAATGAGTGTGTGTGCTGGCAAACAGGACTTGCTGAGAATGTGATTCGGTGCCTGCCTTCATCTTTGAATATTTGTGTGTGAATGTGAGGCGAGAGTGTTTGTGTTTGTGTGTGTGTGTGTGTGTGTATGTGTGTGTGCGTGTCGGTCTGTGTGGACTTGTGTATCAGTCAGCTTTTCCTGAGGCCTGTGGTCCAGGAGGCTGCCTCAGCCCAGAGTAACCTTCTCGCATGAAGGTGTCGCATGTGATACTTCCTCAGGCCTTGGCCAAACATCACCCGATCCCTCGTCCAACACTCCAGCCTGATCCCTTCCATCCCCCCGTATTCCCTTTCTGAACTCCCACCGCCGCCGCCACCTTACCGCTCTCCTTCCCTTCTCCCCGCACTGGACATTTATTCGCCACCCCACCCTGCTCTCTGCTCCATGTCTCCCAGCCCCAACAACAGCTGGGCTCAACTTGCAGCTGATCGGCACTTTTGCTTCGTTTGGCTGTGGCAGGATGCTGTAACTGGGTGACATGGGAACAAGGCCAGCTTCTCTGACCAGAGAAAATTGTATCTCAGACTGAGACGTGACACAAGCAAAGGGCTAATTTCCAAAGTTATGTTTTCACAGGAAGATTGAACTGTTTTGATTGTGCACTTTAAGGATTCGTAAATCGAAAGTCTCATTTCTCTCTGGGAAGTTCAAAGTTTAGGGTCAACCACTATGCACACTTGAAGTTGGGTGCAATTCAGAGACTTGCTAAGCAACAACTTCAGCAGGACATACTGTATGTGTGCTGAGTTGAAGGAAGGACTCTTCAGTCCACCCTGCTGCACTTTTATAACTTAGCTAAAATTGGCAAACATACAAGAAACAAGAATGATCATACTCAACAGTCATAAGAGAGAAAATTATTTTACTATCAAGTAACTTACTTTATTAATCCTTTCTGAGTACTTACTGCAATTTAACAAAACCACACACATTTCAGAATGAATCCATGCATCCATGAAAGATTTCTATCAGACCAAATCTCCATCTGAGACACAGTATCCATCTTGTCTTTCTGGCCAGCTTCTGTGTGCTGTTGACTGCAGGGTTTCAACCATGATAAGCAGGGACAACAGCAGGGCATCTCATTTTCTTAGTGAGTTTAATGCTGGCAGGCCCACCTAATCAGATCTCCTGGGGGCCTGATTGGTTTAATGGCGCTCGTGAGTGACAGGTGACATTGTCGTTTCTCAAAGGCAGATTTCCGTGAGAAGAGGTGGATTGGCATGGTTGATACACAAGCAGATTGCCTCCAGCTGTCATTGTGCGGTTGGAAATGAAATGCTAAGGATGTTCCTTTGCTTGTATCTGACAAACAACATTAAAGTGAAGTGAGCCTTATGGATTGGACTTCAAAAGAAGCAGATTGGTATGACAATCACAAAATGAACGGTGGAAATGAATGGTTTTTCTCCTTATGGGTTGGTATTCATGCTACGAGAAGGTTGGAGGAAGGGTATCATATTAATGCCATGTGTCCTTGAACGAGGAAGCTCTCATGCATCCTTCAAATGTGCATTTAGATTTGCACACACACACACACACACACACACACACACACACACACACACACACACACACACACACATTCTTGTTTACAATATAAAGAATTTATTCTCTTGTTTTCATGAGAGTGATTAAGCCAGCATCAGTCTTATTGTGCCCAGTGGACACAGTCTTGTGTTTATTTCAAACAAAGTGGCCCTAGTGCCGTCTTTGCTATCTCAGATATGGGTGTCAAGGGAGGCATTCTGCTCAGGGCTTGGATTTTTCTTTGTTAGTGTTAAAAAACAGCCCCCCCCCCCCCCCCCCCCCCCCCCCCCCCCCCCTTTTCCCCCAGTGACTGGACACTTGCATTCACCAAAGGTCTTTCGTAGGGGGGGAGGGGCGCTGTTTCTGTGCTGTCAGCGCTTTTTTGGACAATGCCTTCACAAAAGCACAAATTCAACACTGGTCTGTCTGCTTTCTAGATCTCTTGTATCTGGCAGAGAAAACCAAGACATATTTCATGTAACTTGCTATCAGCGGGGAGCACGGAATAATTTTTCAGTGTCTGATGTCTCAAGCAGTGCATTACTTTATGACTTTATGTAGAAGCTCAGCAAAAAATAATCAGCCATATCATTTTACCTCCATCAACACACAGTGAAATATTATCAAGTTAAAAACACAGGTGTCGGATATGACTGATATTCATAATCCATCATGGATCCAGTTTCATAACCTGTGAGGAAGACATATGGCTGGTATCAGTCTCTTTGTCAAATGATCACCCCTACTCCATGTCTTGCTTGATTTTCAATTTCATATTTCTCACACTCTTGGTGTCTCTTTAACACATATCTCTATCCATCACTATTTCCCCCCCCTTCACCTTTAACATTTCTCATCTTGTCTCAAGGCTTTGGTTTTTTTCCTCTCTCTTTCCTCCTCTGTGCCAGTACCTCTGCATCCTCTCTCTGCTGCTGTGTGGCTGGTCATCATGTCACGATCAAACTGCGTGTGTGCTGGTGTGTGTCTCGCAGTCGCACCTGTGGAGTTTCGGATTCCTGTCATTGCACGGAGAAACACTTTAACACAATAACACAAAATGAAACCGAGCACGACCAATTAGCACAGAGCCTCATGGGCACAGCTAAGGGGAGGCGGTGACAAATTGCTATTTGAATGGAGGAGACCCTACTATGAACATCTTCAGTGTTTGTTTATCTGGGACTGTGATCTGGGGACAAAGAGGAACAGCCCTACCCTCATATATATTATTGAACAAATTCTCCATTCACTGGTTGAAATTATCCTATGATATTGTAATAAACAATTTTTTTATAAGGCGTTAATAATAAGAATTTCAACCCTCCAGCATTGATCTCCACTCTGCTCATTTCATCACCCAAACAACTATGTCTAACTCATGATAAATCAGTCATTTCTCAATTTCCATGTCTTTTTCCTATCAGGATAGTCATGAGAATACCAGAGAATTACAGTAGACGAATCCAAGGAACATACTTCATCTTGTATTTCCGTGGGAGGCTCTAAGAAAGAAATAGAGACGGAGAGAGAGAGAGAGAGAGAGAGAGGGAGAGAATGAAAAAGAGTTTGGCGGCTGTGATGGTGAACTTTTACCCAGTTCCACCTGGCTGCAGCGGAGGACTTTTCTACCACGACCGGCCCCTGGGATCTGGTGCTCAGCGGAGCGGACCATGCATGTGGGCTGTGATCCTGGGTGTGTGTGTGTTTATGTGTGTCTGCAGAGACAGCTGTCCAGCTCATCTTCCCCCCTTGTGGCCTGCTACATTTATAATTAACCCAGATGACCAGGTGGTTATGTCCCTCTGTCCCTGCCAAGGCATGCTTGGTTCTGACCCCTGAACTTCTATCAGACATTCCTCGGCTCATGTTTACCGCTCATGTACTGCTTGGTTGACCAGACATATTTGCCCTGGTTTTGCAGCAGTACTCTGTGGATACATAGTGAAACATTTTAGAAGATAGAGTAAGGGCAACAGTTTTCTTCAACTGAAGTACTTGTCTGGAAATCGAACGGTGTCGGAAACCCTGTCCCCCCACAATCAGACAATTTGCTCTATGGTACAAGGTTTGAACTTGTCTTTCAAGCTCTCTTTTTTCATTCTTCACACAGTTGTATCTGTCACTTTGCATATGTATAAACGTATGCAACAATATAAATGCCTTTGGCTTAGGAGGTTTCCTGAGATCCAGGGCTAGGTCACATATTTGCGTTTCCTAGGATGGTGAAGGAATGTCCCGCCCTACTCTGCCTTACTCTGCCTCTGATTGGCTAACCTGGTATTCTTACCCTACCCTAAACAAGCTCACTCCTCATGCCTAAACCTAACCAATCCAAACAATGAAGGCAACGAGTCCTAGCCAATCAGAGGCAGAGTCGGGCGGGACATTCCTTCCCATTGTAGGAAATGCAAATTTGTGGTCAGATTCAGACATAAGGAAGTTTTATTGCCACCTGCTACTCTCATTCCTGTTACTACTGTCATGACTGCTTATGCGAGGGTGCTCAACTAGTAGAAGAGAACACATTGTATTTCCACCATTGTGATCAGGTTATTTCTTCCATCCATTTTGGGTTCAATGTTTAGCGTTTGCCCGACAGCCCGACTGTCAGAAGCCCAGATTAGACAGACAGAGGCTGTATAGGTCTGGATCTGCCTGATCAAAGTCACAGTCTACCGGCTAAACTTCGGCTTCTCTAGTGCTCTTGCTCCTCTCTCAGGCTTTCCTAACTCAACGCCCGATTCCCCTGCATGTCATTGCCATGGTAACATTAGACTTTTCCAGATGTGTCTAGGACATTTAGCTAACAGTGCAAGCTCTCCACAGCCTCCATGCAACCTTTCATCCACAAATATGTCCATACAGCCAATGGAACTGCCCACCAGTGTCAGTCCAGAATAGGTTGAAGCTCACACATTCTCTGTGCCCTTCTTTCGTCACCCTCATAATGGTACAAAGGGGGCTGAGGGCAGGATAGGGACCCAAGGTTGGCGAACAAGGCCTATCCAATTTCTGTTGTGTAACAGCAATACCTCCAGGCTTCCTGTGCACATGTTCTGTGTAATGCTCATGTCCTGGTGATTGGGTGGGCCATTAGAGGACATGAGGCAAGTGAAACTCTATCTGATTCATACTTCCTGTCAGTCCTGCTGCTGCAAGTTGGAGCTGGACTTCACAGTTGTCTTACAAGTGCAAGTAGATGAAGAGTTGATTGCCCTTCAAACACTGCCTCTTTGTTTGGCTGTGAAATTAAAGCTGACTTGGACGTTTCTCATTTTCTGTCTTGCATTATTTCATACTGAACTCTATTCTGAGGTCAGTCATTCGGCACCTTGCTTAGAAACACACAGGCATGATGCAGCAGAATGTGACCCTTTGTCCTGACACCTCTCTTTTTCAATGCCCACACCTCCCCTGTGCTCCCTCCCCCTTCTCCTATCTCTTAAGGGCAGGGCCATGGCACACTAATCTCCCTATACCCGCTTTACACTTCTATCTGCCCCACCCTGACCCCACCTCGCTTCCCCATGTTTGCTTTGGCACTCCACGGGACATCCGTCACAGCACCTGCCACTGCGGCCGGCAGCCTGCCTTCACCCCGTACTCCTTCAAGCGTGCTAAAGGGTGAGCCACATGTCCCCGGCACCCTCTAAATGGGTGACAATACCACTGTCCTCGCCCGTCTGGATTAAGCACCGGTACAATCCACTCTTCATGTCCCTGTGGCTGCTCCAAGGGGAGGGAGTGGGGAAGGCGTTAAAAGGGGGGAAACAGGTGTGTGTTGTTTTTTTCTTAGCTGTCCCCTAGGCTCCCACACAAAACATTTCCCTCTGTCCCAGCAAAGTAGCACTGGGGTTACTCGGAAGGGTCACAAACTAAGGGGCTGATTACAGTCATGGCTGTAATTAAATGAAATGTTGTAACTTTGTTTTTGTGGCTACTAGACATTATTTCCTATGTCACAAGATTTCAGGATCTAAATTACGATACACCATCCACCTTACACACAGGGTGGTCTACATAAAAACGGTCTTTCTTTTGAATGGCCAAAGTAGAAAAAGGCCTGGCCTTTTGGGGCCTCTGTTGCTTCGTCCCTTAGTATAAAGTAACCTAAGGATTGAACTCAGCACACAAACTAGTCAAAATGACTGGCACCTCTTGACATCTGCATCAAGGCCTCTTTGTAGGTACCCATATGTGGAGCGTAGTGGCCCTGCATTGCCACAACTAGGCCAGACTGAAAGGGAGAGAAGCTGCTTTTGTCCTTAGGGGTCTGTAATGGACTGATAGCATCGTGCTGAACTCCCTCCTTCCCCACCTGCTTTTTTTCCTCTCTTTAGTCTGCTGGCTGTTAAAGGCCCCATTTAGGGCTGCTGATATTCTCAACCTTTGGCAATCAGCAACTGAGGGCCAGTGATAGGTGCAGATTGTGTGCTCTGATAGATGACAGAAGAGAATGGGGAGAATACAGAGGAAACTCTTGTTCTAAGTGAACACTGTCTTTAACTAGTATTACACATTCTGTAACACTATATGGTAAGCATGTATCCTCATTGATACCAGCTCAGAAATGAAGATTTAAGGGGACACAATTGAAATTACACTGTGGAGGTGATATCTGAAGGTTGGGCCGAACTGAAAACAAGCTCCTTTTCAATTTGTCGATGCACGTCAGCGCTGATGGCTTTGCAATCCTTGTGGACTTCATAACATCATCACCTTAGAAGCTCCCGCCTCTTCCACCAACATGGAAGTGGATGACAGAGGCCAGGATCACCCCGATGTCAGACCTCCCGTGGGGGTGATTAGGTCCCCCGACCAGTCTGACAGCCAACTTCATATTGTGACTCTTTCAGTGTGTGAGAAGACCTCTGTCATTGCAACCCAGAATGAAAGAGACCATTCCTTTCTCCCCTTTGCCGGGCCATCTGACAATTCAATCTAACAGGCCAGCAGTAACATAATATCCTGCTTCTGATAGGGGCTCTCTCCCACTCTCTTCACCTCATTCACTTTTCTCTCTGCCTCTTTTCTTCTCTGTCTTTTTCTACTTGTTGTTGTGGCAGGGAACTGCAGAAAGGGGCGAAGGTTGGCAGGGCAGGTGTCTGATTTTCATTAGAATTGCAAATTGGAGTGAGTGGACGCCCGATCAGATAAGAAATAGAGGCGAGAACAATGGGGTAGAGAAGAGGGGAGAGAAGAGGAGACGGGAGGAGAGGAGAGGAGAGGTCGGTGTTTGGGTTTGACTGTTCTGCCTTTGATCCCTGTGGGGTACAGCCAAGGCTCATCTAACTCCCCACCACACTCAGGGGACAGGACACCTTACCTCACGCATCCTTCCTCCTTCCCTCCATCCATCCACTGGAGTCCCTATAGGTCGGAGCAAAGGGAGGAAGGGTTGATGACACGCAAACATGGTTAAAAAACATCTTTACGTAAAATCTTATTGGGTAAATCAAATATTCATAATCACATGTTCAGTGATTTTTTTCTGTGATCTCCATCTCACTAATATGTCACACCTCCTCACAGCTATCCAGTCTCTTTCAATCTTCCACATAGCATTTCAAAGGCATAATTACTTCATTACATCAGCTATTAACAATTTAGCAAAATTAAAGTAAATGGACTATGGACGGATATGAGCCGCTGAATAAGTAATGAACACTTGTATGGGCATATCAGCCACACACACACACACGCACACGCACACACACACACACACACACACACACACACACACACACACATACACACACACACACACAGACCGAGACCAGCTGTGCCCTAAAGCTGTCAAACCTAACAGCTGGACTTTGCAATTCTCCCCTCTCGGTGAAATATCACACCACATTTCTGGCACCAAAACCCAAATTAACAAAAAAGGATTTGCTCAGCGTGTCTGAATACCAAGTTTTGGAGGAAGGAGCAATCAGCAGGGTTGTGTGAAAATCAATGAGTTTGGGGAGTGCTTTGCCTGATTCAAGAATTTTCCACAATAACCCTGATTTTAACATATCATATTTTTGTGCGTAATAGTCTTTTCTCTGACGTAGACACACCTTGCAGTCCCCATCGACAGCAATCTACACACTCCCTGAGGGTGAAGTGTTGAAAATCATCAATTCCTCTGGGCTTGTTGCCGTGGTGAAGGCTTGCAGCGACAAGGTTGGCAGGGTGTGTTTGTGAAAGGACAGGACAGGCCGGAACGAAGGAACAGCTATGTCAATACCGCCAAAATGGGAAAAACAAACACTTCTGGTTGAAGTGTCGTCTCAGTTATTTTTCCCCCTGAATAGTTTTCCCTCTGTAAATTTCCTCCTAGTATGCAGAGTATAGAGCCAGACAAAACTTTTTCCTGCAGATATTTCAGTTTTTTTCCTCTATATGTTGGACATATCCTACAAAAACTGTAAACTAGACAACCTTTTGCTTGCTTTGCGTCAACAGCGGTTGTTGTGACAGACAGGGATATAAAGGAGTTAGAAGAATCATGGTGAGTAATGAGGCAATGTTGGCCTGCGTGGGCGAGCTTGGGTTAAACTCTTCTCTGTCCTGGATCAAGTTTACAATTCTGCTTGGTTTAATAAAGCGGATTCCCCCGCAGATGAACAAGGCTCTGGAGCACCTGGCCTTGCCCTTTTCCCTGCGGGCTCTGTGTTCTCACGACACTGTGCCGCTATGCAGCACCTGTCGGACGGAACTCGAGCTGCAGATGTTCCAGCTACATTCCATCCGAAAAAGCATGACTACTGATTTGGAGGAAATCCCTGCCAGAATCCATCATGTTGTTTGCTTTGAATTCTGAAAGGGCTCTGCTCCAATTTGTCCTGCTTAGAAATGGCGGGAAGCGCCACTTACTTGTTGCAAGGCGCTGGAAGCGGTTTCCTATTTGTCATAAGATATAAATGATTGGAGACAGACAGACAGGTAAATACAGACACCCATGAACGTGTGCATTTAATCACACACACGGTTACGAACACATTTTTATTCTGCCCTGCTCTCTCTGTCTCTTTCATACAAAGCAACAATTTACTGCTATCTGATATCTGTCTTGGGACATAAATCATATTCCCTTGTCTCTAACGATCACAATACAGGCATTTACCATGAAAAGGTGGTGTTTTTCCTGCCACTGTGCTGAGACAAAAAGGAGCTCAGCGTGGCTCAGGAGATATGGATCGCAAAGCGTGTTTGCTGACGGATAGGAGTGTCCAAACCAAGCAGATCCGACAGCCTAACAAGTGGCTGACTTATGGAACAAATTGGCTGTACAGTGCATGGTTATCTCGTCACATGCAGACGTACCTGACAGAGAGAGAGAGAGAGAGGGGGGGAGCAGAGAAACACAAGGGGAGTGAATGACAGAGTGAGTGAAAAGAGTAAAGAGGGCATGTGACAGAGCTGCTGACATAGTCGGGGATGAGGTGGGAAAGTGATTGAGTGGCAGGAACAAACAGACAAAATGAGAGTAGAATAGGTGCAGAAAAAGATGAGGACAAAAAGGAGGGAAAAGCTTGATCTCGAAGATGGAAAAAATGGGAAGCCCCCATTACACACACACACACAAACACGCACACACACATCCCCAAACTCCCTCTCCTTGCCATTATTCCCAATGGCCAAAACAGGGCTCTGTCAGAGAAGAGTCCATGCAGCTGCAAGCTCTAAAGTACTATCAGACAATTACTGGCTCTGGTTGCCTTGGCAATATGTTTCTTTCTTCCAAGACATGCTACTTACCACAATGTTCAATAATGTGAACAAAGCCAAGGAAAGGCCAAACAATAGACCTTTGACCATTGCCTTTCTCTCTCCCCCTTTTCCCCAAAATGATGAATTCCCCCCTTAATGACTTCAAACATCCCAGTTACAAAAACATTATTGAATGTTCTGTGCGTTTCAGACCCAGGGATTCAGGGGTGCAAGGCCTCTTGTAGGGATTGAGGGCTCCCCAAACTCCTTCTCTTGTTATTGTGCTACTTTTTTATTAATGGGGCATTACAAGGGTCTGGCATGGGTGTGTGTGACACGTCCCGTGGACCGACTGACCGATGTTTGTGGGCAGAGTATGTGTGTATGTGTGTGTGTGTGTGTGTGGATGTTTGTGGGCAGAGTGTGTGTTGTGTGTGTGTGTGTGTGTGTGTGTGTCCTCTGCATACAGACCCCATCTGTTTGGTGGCCGGACACAGTCTGGGAAAGTGTGTGCAGGCGAAGAATTCACACACAGCACAAAGGTCCAATTATGAGCCCCCACTCAGAGAAGGAGAAGGCGGGTGGACGGGGGGATAATAGGGGCTTGTCCATCTCGGAAGGGGGTATGATGGTTTCCTTGCCTCTCACCTCGCCCCGCTCTCTCCTCCCTGACCCACCACAAACAAAAATGTGTCAACAAGAACTGAGCACGGAGGAAATTCCTTTGCAGAAAAACAGGCCTGCTATTTGAGCATTTTATGCTGTGAATCAACAGTTGTAAAAACAAGGCTGTATAAGAAATTATAACATAAAGCTGATATTCAAAATACACAAAACACAAATACATATATACCTTCTACAAATAGTTTTAATCTCTCATGTACGTGCAGTGAAAGTACCACTTCCACTCTATAGTCCTTCTGTCTCCAGTCTCGTCTGATGTGAGTTTAATCTTTGTTGTGCTTCTGGCGTCTAAACTACTTCACCTTCAGTCCGACTTTAGTGTAATACAACTGATTAGATTAGCCAGTATAGGAAGAAAGTGATAGTAGCTCTGCTAGCGTCACCTTTCAAGCCCCAACGGTGGTTCAACTGGTGCCAGCTCAACTTTGAGTCCTTATCTTTAACTTCAGCCACACACTTTTTGGAAATTGCTGTTTGATTCAGGATCGTGACGTGCCTTTTTTTATCTCAACAAAATGTCAGGCGACTCCACGCTTTGCTTTGACATCACAGACGTGTGGTCGTTATGAGTCTAGACACTCTTTGATCTTACGCGTCCTGTTTGAAGCGGTCAGGACAATGTGTGAATTCCCTCAACGTGCTATCAGTGAAGAGCTGTGTGCATGGGTACAAACCTTAACACTTGTGGCTTGGTTCTTGGCTTGGACAAAGTAAACAGCCAGACGAACATGACCAAGTTAAGAATTACGATGGCTGAGCTGCATAATTCACAATGTCAAAGACACTGTTAAAGTGTGCCTACCTACAGTTTACTGAGTCAGAGAATTAAATAATTCATACTGGGCCTATCAACCGTTTGCCAAACACCCTAAATAACTTTTTGCAGTCAACAGGTACATTATCTGAGAGGGGATTAGTCCACAAAAGCACATTAAACACTAAATTAATAAATATTTTGAATATAGGATAGGGTAGATCATATTGTGATGCGCAAATTTGCGTTTCCTTGGATGGCAAAGACATGACCCGCCTTACTCTGTCTCTGATTGGCTAGTACTTGCTGCCTTCGTTGGTTGGATTGGTTAGGTTTAGGCATTAGGAGGGAGATGTTTAAGGGTTAGGGTAAGAATACCAGGGTAAGCCAATCAGAGCCAGAACACTGAACACTGGAACACGGTTTGTGTATGTTTGCATGGTCCAGGTTGGACCACTTTGTTTTTGTTTGCGTGTGTGGACCCTGTCTACAGAGGCCGCTTTTTTTTTACAGTGTGTTTAGGGGACTGGCAGCTTGCGGATAGTGAGGAGATGTTTGCTGCATGTGACAAAAAATGTTGTAGCCTAAAAAACGCGTGACATCGCTTAGAGTACCTTTAATCAAATAAGTGGGATTTCTCTAATAAACTTATCAGTGGTTAACTGGTGTGTGTGTGTAATTCTGCACTAGTTTAAATTCTATTTATTAAACTATGAAATTATTTATTTAACTGGTATATCTTATATTAATGAATAAATTTCAACAGGGTTACATATATTACAAACCGTTCTCACTCCGAACTCGTAAAATACGGACGTTTGGACAGTGGTGGTCAGCGTCTGAAGCGACGAAAAAGGCGTCCTTCAGTGTGTTTGTATAACATCCCGAAGAGAGCAGGCAGCTACACTGGATTTAGCGAGTATTATGTTAGGCCGAAATTCCGCATAGGGAGGTTGGTTTTTACCGTCCCTTTCTTCCCGCGTGTCACTGAAACGTAAGCCCACCCATGACCTTTTTCTTAAAGGTCCAATGTGTAGGAATTTCTCCCATCTAGCGTTGAGATCATATATCGCAATCAACTCTCTCTTGCCACGCAGTTCTAAGTACGTATTGCAGCTACGGTAGCCTTCACGCTTCAAAAAGCGAAGGTGTACAAAAGGCCGTCTATCAGCCGTGGTTGTTGGAGGGCATGTTGGAGAGGGGTGCGGACTTGCTTTCAAAGCAGCTCCAATGTTCACTCTTTTTTTCTTATGATGCCAGTCGCTTGCTCTTTTCAATATCCGTTTTCTTATTCAGGGCGAAGAAGAAGAAGATTCCTGTTCCTGAAATTTGGATTTTGAATACATGTGGTCCTCCATGTTGCCTTCTTCAAACTTCTTCTTCTTCCCAGAGCCGGGAAGCGACTACACCCATTAGCAGCAGCTGTGAGTCGAAAACACAAAAGGCGGAGCAGTATGTCCTGTATGTCCCTTACCGGCTAGCGTATTTCAAGATGGCGCATGAATATGGAGCGTCTACCCCAGTTCATGCGAATGCAAATGTAAAATTTCAAGCCAATAGGAATACTTGGAATTGATGGTGTTAGTAAATATTCATGAAAAAGGACAAGTTTGTGAACGGGCAACACAGATTTTGATAATGAACAACTACAAACGTTACACACTGGACCTTTAACATAACTGCGTCAAAAGGGACGCCAATAGTCCCGACCAAGTGCGTTTAGTTAAATTTATGACGCTAAAGGAGACTTTTAGCGTCAATAGCATCGACAAAGGCACCTGACCAAGCGTCCGTATTTTACGAGATGGGAGAGAGAACCTGTTGCATATTATCACTATAATACAATTGATACTACAAGAGAAGTCTCTTAGTAAATATTAAACTACAACCAGCAGCTGGTTAGCTTAGCATAGACTGTATACAAGGGGAAACAGCTAGCCTGTCAAGGTCCAAAGGTAAAAAAAGTGCGGAGACACGAGGGAGGTACTGCACCTGCCCAAGAATTAGTCCTGTGCATAAAAAAAGTGATATCACATTTTAATTACTGACCTTTAGAGCTGTTGGTACGTGGACTTTGTTGTCTTAGGACAGAGCCAGGCTAGCTGTTTCCATCTGTTTCCAGTCTTTATGCTAAGCTAAGCTAACTGGCTGCTGAATCCAGCTTTATTTTAACTGAATAGAGGTATAAATCTTCTCATCTAACTCTCAGCAAGAAAGTGAATAATAATAATAATAATAACATTTCAAACTATAAATTTAAAGGTGATTACTGTTTTCAGTATTTCAGTTTTATATTAAATTATGGGTACTGAGGCGAGTAACACATACACTATTTGTGTAGACTTACATTATAGCTAAGTACTGGATGTATTCACTGATTTTCTAATTTGTAATATTTAATATCTCCTTATAACAAATTCAATAAAGGCCTATATATTCAGTAGGCCTATATATCAATCTCCTGTGTTTAGAACGGTCAGCAGAACAGCGAGTGCATTCAGGTTCATTGTGTTCCTGGAGGAACTGCATTCAATATCTTATTGCAGTGCGTGCCATTCTTTGTTGAGACTGTGAACGTAGAAATATGCATTCATGCATTATATGCCATGCGTGACACAAAGGAGCATATGTCAATGCAAGGGTGTATGTATACATGCGCACGCACATTTGTGAGGAATGGAATGAACAAATATACCGTTGTGTGCATGCAGTATAAATGTGTGTGTGTGTGTGTGTGTGTGTTTGTGTGAGAGCATCTGACACTCAAGCATCAGCAGCTGGTGAACTGCTCTCACACACCAGGTGTGACTTGTAGCTCTAGGCGCTGTGTCAGCACATAGCGCTGCAATATGACACTCTATAGCACAAACACACACACACACACACACACATACAGATATTTACCGTACTGTATGTACACAGACAGTATATGTGCACACTGATATACACATTGATAAATACAGAAGACACAGATGTGCAATCAGAATGCAGCAGGTTTAAGTTTGAAAAGCATAAATCACAGCATTCATTTTGATCTGATAGGCTGACAGCCTGGGGAGCTTTGGAGAGAGAGAGAGAGAGAGAGAGAGAGAGAGAGAGAGAGAGAGAGAGAGAGCTAGCTTCATGTCATGTAGTCCCTGCAGTGTTCATGACTGATGTGATCGGGACACACAAGTGGTAAAGGCAGGCAATAAAAGGCATTTGGTTGCCATCTGTCTCTGTGGCCTCAGTGTCAAACAGTTGGCTGTCAGGCTTATGCCATAGACACACAACCAGGATAACCATTAGTCCATAAACAGGCGCCCTTCTATAGACAAATGGTTAGGGATTTCTATGGTCATGTCTGTGGTGAGATAATGGCCATAAAGCAATGACATACAGCCGTTCACATGAAATACAGGCTAAGTGGAACTGGAATCAAGAGAAAATGCCTTTAAGGAGGGTTTGTTTATGTGTCAAATAATAACTTGGTGACTTATTGAGGATCAGCTAGGATAATGTGATGTGGCTCGCTCTTTAAGCATGAGGGCAAGTCATGTGGAGACTTTTCCCTCATCAGAAATGACCCAAATATTCTGACTGTATTCCTTTTAGGGCTGTTTGTCAGGATGTTACTTGTTTATTATAATTTTTCCTAAAGGAACGTTCAATTTTGCCGTTATATTAGTAGGAGTGTTGGAATCTTTTTATTCTTCCTCTTTCTTTTCTTCTTCTCTCTAGAAGGAACTGGACAGCCAACAGCATTCACACTTAGATAGGTTTGAAATTCCACTAACTAAGCAGGCTATAATGAATTGGCCAGATAGTGGTGCAATGATTTTAGTTTTCTTATCTTCAATAAAAGTCAAAATTGGCAGACTTGGCAAAACTATATATTGGATGACCATACTGAAGAAATGTCTTACAGTGTCATGACCCTACATGGTGCCACACTCCAATAAATTAAATAAATCTGTAAAATAACAGAAAAGGTTCTGGCAGCTATTTTCCCGGACATTGTCCCGTAATTAAAACAGAAATGTTGTGTGTAGCTACAGTAAAAATACAGAACATCTGTTATTTAAAACTCTCATACAAAGTCGCACCGTTGAAAACGAAATCTGTACTTTAAAGCATTTTTTAACACTTTTTTCTTTTTTGATGCATTTGTAGCGCTTTTCAACGTTTTTTTTTCAACTCTTTGAAAAGCTTTTTGTTGATGCTTTTGACTCTCACTAATCCAAGTGCTGGTTAATAATTTACAATAATGGTATTGTGAACAGCTACTTAAACTACGTTAATATCAACGTTAGTTGTCGGAGTACACGCAGATACATGTCCCATGATGCAATTCGAAATGTAAATAAACAGAAATACAACTGTGAATCACGTTCTAGGGACAATTTCTGTTAAAATATACAGATATACAGCTGTTATGTCTAATCTGTGTCCTTTACCTTTGTTTGACCGCCCATCATGTACGTCTGGACAAGGCATCAACTTCTCCCAACTACTGGTTAACAGTAAGTACTTTATTGAAGCTTGATAA
Source organism: Perca fluviatilis (assembly GCF_010015445.1). Classification (NCBI taxonomy): domain Eukaryota; kingdom Metazoa; phylum Chordata; class Actinopteri; order Perciformes; family Percidae; genus Perca; species Perca fluviatilis. The sequence continues at coordinate 9,322,243 of NC_053115.1, read as the reverse complement.
TCTGCAGAATTAATCTTTTTCTTATAAGGAAAACAGAGTGGGCGATAGGAGCAGCGCTGACAGACACGCTGAGGACACAGACACCGCCGGCTCCCACATCTATCCCTCTCGACAGCAGACTTCCCAATCGTCTCCGGCTTCACATAAGCCAGTCGTTGGGATTTAGAGGTTATTACTTTGTGCTCCCTTCTTTGTCTGAGGGGTCATCTTTCTGAGTTGAGGTGAGATCGGGGTGAGCACAAGAGAAACGCAATGTAACTGGGTAATGCAGTAGTGATGTTGAACACACAATCCTGAACGCTCATCAACTGGGATGGAAATAATCTTTGATGACAAACGTGGGAGGGTGGAGGTACCTAATATTTGTCAGTGAGAGGGAAAAACGATGAGAGGAGAAATGGTAAAGTAGCTTGTGAGGAGATCAGCCCCCCCTTGAAGCGCCCCTTATTGTGAGGCCTGTAGTGTTTGAGAACTGAAGGTCATGGGTGACACCTGTTTCCCGTCTCATCTCCCAACATCAAGTTGAGTCGCTGGAAGGGCTGGGGGGTCTCAACCCCCACCAGAGCGTAGCACAAAACCTCCTGTGTTCGTTTCCTGCCTCGAGCAAGAAAAAAAAAATCACTGAAAAGGGGATGAAACAGCCAAGTTTGTATATCAGGGTGGGAAATTAATTTCCGAGGTGAAAGGAAAGGCATGCATGCCTTTGAAGAAGAAGAAAAAAGAGTCGCTCTGCTTTAAAGCCTTGTTTGAACAACAGACTCAAACTGCAGGCCAGGCTCAAACTTGAATACTTGGGCCAAACAATTATGCCACTTTTGTTATACTTACAAGACAGATCTGTTGTTTGAGTAACTGCAGCGTACTGTATTCATGACTTTGGTTACAGCAGGTCCGCATGGACCTACATGCAAATATTGGAGAGAGTTTGCCCCCTTGTGGAGGAAGATAGCACCTCTATGTCTGACAAGTGAACCAAGCCAGAATGTCTGCCAAATCCGACAGAATAATAATCACTTGTGCAACGTAAAATCTATTTAATGACATGAATTTCCTCAGATAATCTCAAAACAGTCACAACAAGCAATGTTTGCCAAAGGCTGTCTGGTTTTATTGGACCTCTCAGTTTGGAAGAGTTGTACCTGTTTGCGCTGTGCTGCTGGATGACAGTGAGCCATCTGTTTTCTGTTGTCATGGTCAGGGCCAGGCCCTTGTCTTTTAACATATGGTGTTGTAAAAAAAAAAAAAAAAAAAAAAAAAAATAGAACACGCTCAGACATATCCACAGATTCATACAGTACATACAGATAGAGTCCAACAGACTGGTAGTGGGGAAAAGCTCTGCAAAAGCGGAAAATAATCTGCTCCCAGTCTCTTTAATAGCCCCCTGTTTCCCAGTTGACTTCTCTGCAGCTGAGGCGTGAAACTGCTCCATGTTAGGCCCGGCCTGGCCTAAGCCTCCTTACATGCCACTGTGCTTGCAGCTGTATCCCGACTCAAGGTACAACCCCAGCTGGTTCTCCTCTCTTAACCCTCCTCCCCTTCTTCCTCTTCCACTTTTTCTATTCTCTCCATTTCTTCTATGCCCCACCCTCCATCCACATGCCAAACCACTTATAATTCAGTTTAATAGCCTCTCTCACACGCCCTCGCTATCACAAAACGATTATATGGTTTTCCGAATGCATCCATATGTATGCCACGCTTACTGAGAAAACCGTGTGACCACACTTCCAAAGTACTGCTTATTTCTAATGAAAGCAAGACTTACTTTAACACTTATTCTTTTTACTGAAATTCTGAATTATAAGTAACTAAAACTGAAGAAATTTTGAGACCTGAAAACATCTTACAGATATAATTGCAGATACAGTGTGTGGACAGGCACAGCTGTTAATCAATATGTGTAAGAATATCCAACAATGCTTTGAAACAAAAGAGTACTTTCTGCTCATATTTCATTAAATCCAGTTATTGGGGGGAACAGACAGCAGATGGCATCAGTGAGCCAGACCTCTCTGACCTGAGCTCTGGCCAGTTGATGCTTAGGTTGTTCAGTGGAAGGCATTAGGTGCTGAATGAATAATGAATACTAACCTCTGTCTCCCCTCTGGTGGATTTACACCTAATCACTAACCATAATAATATGATAATTAGCACAAGCCAAGTGAGTCAGAGCAGTGTCAGCAAAAAAATACTATTTTTGGGGCTGACACTGCACTCTTACCTCTAAGATGTACTGTATGGTATCCCATGGCGCACTTGACTCTACAGAGGCAAACTGTGTCATCAAGGGAATGGAGTCACACACAGTAAGTATTCTAACTCCCACATTAACAAAAATCAACTACCCAACCAGATTTTTCTAATCTTGTGACAATTAATGTCAGTTTCTTTACTTCTCCACCCACTGCATCCAGGTGTTGTCATGGGAACATGCCATAGATGGGAGCTGACAGCTGTTTGGGTCTAGTGAAATGATTCAGCCAATCTGGCAAACCCGACTCCTGGACAGATGGAGAGGTTGGCAAGGTAGTGAACACATTTAGCAACGCCACACATCACTCTGGATTTGCTAGCAGCCAAACTCATTCCATCATTTTTTTCCCTAACGAAAAAGCAGGACTGGCAGTATTTTTGTCTCTATATCTAGAGAATAGGAAAGTGGCGAAATGATGAATGAATGAATGAGGATGGGATTCAGCTGAAGGCCGATGAGGGAACACAGATGGGAAGACTTACTCTCTTTGCTTCCTTCTGGTTCAAAAACTAGCCATCATAGATGCCGTTTAATGTAGATACATGAAATCTATTTGTTTTTGGTATAATATTAGGCCTATCATGTTCACTCGCTTAGTTTTGCATGTTAGCATGCTAATATTTGCTCATTTGCGCTAAACACAAAGTACAGCTAAGGCGGATGGGAATGTCATTGGTTTTGTAGGTATTTGGTCATAAACCAAAGTACTCAACAAATTCAACTTTTGACCTGATGATGGCCCTGGATGGTCGGGGGCTCACCAAAGTTATTACAATTTATCCTGAGGAGGGAGATTATTGTCTGCGCCAAATTTCATGGCAAGCCATCCAATGGTACCAAAACAAAAAAAAAAAAAAAAAATTGATTGTAGCCAATAGCAGATATTGAGAATAACTTTACAGAAGGCACTGAATTAAGTGAACTTTCTCTCAATTTTCGAATGCATATGTTGTGTATCTTTCAGTAAGAAAAGGCTACGCAGGAAGTTCTTACACCGTGGTGTTGGTGGATTACTTCAAGGCACAGGCCGGACTCTCTAAATTTGGCTCATCAGAGGAACTTATCGATTTGGCTGCAAAAGACCTCGTTTGTTTCCTACTTGGTGAAGTCTCAGATGACAGAGTGCTTGCATTTTACCCCCTGCGAGTGGCAGCCAACCTCAGACAGAGAGACTGAGTATTAATCAGGCCTCGCTTTCCCCTCTGCCACCCCTCCTCTCACCCTCACATCTCAGGATGCTCCCACAGAATGGGCATCTGTGGCCAACGCTGGAAATGAGCCTTGAAAGTGTAATTAATGAGTGCAATGGTGAGATAATTAGAGAGAACAAAATTATTGATCAGGCCAGCAAACTCCTGAGTCTTAAAAACGTCTGACCTGAAAAGTCCTACCTTATACTGGTGTCAGGAAATATGGTGAGTGAGGTAATGCGATACAGTGGACCATATTTAGTCTTTTTAATCACTCCTGGGAGATTATTGGGAATCATAAAGAATGTCTCGAAGTGAGAAAGGTTCTTGAACTCTGACCTTTGATTCATCGGGAGTGGATATTTGTCTTTGGTGGAATGATTGATGATTTTGACTTGGGGGATTATGACAGCAAGACAATGCCAAAGCTTATCTAGGAAGTATTTGTCAGTGTATACTCAGTAATAAGTCAAAATACTTGCTGGGTGTAACTAATGACTAATGATACATTATCCTTACGTTATATGTTTTGACCTGTGAATATAAGAACATGATGTCTGCATAACTTCTTTAATAGTGTAACCTCTGAGGGCTTCAGTTTACAGTACCAGGTTAAGTATAGTTGGTATTTAACCAAGGAGTGTATGTGTATGTATGTATATACAATCTATCCTATTGACTTTGGCGATCCCCTGACATTTTTTCTTCATGATTGTGAGTGAAATGCCTCAACAACAACTGGATTGATTGCCATGAAATTTGGTCATTCATGCCCCGCCTCATGGGAATTGCTTTGTTGACCCTTTAACATTTTATCAAGTGCTGTGCAGACGTCAACATTTTAATTAAATATGTTAGTTTGTGACCAAATACCTGCAAAACTAATGATTTTCCAATCAGCAGATGGTGTTGAGTAATTAGTAAATGTTGCTAAACATGCTAAACTAAGAACATGTTGAACATTACCTGCTAAACATCAGCATGTTAGCTTTATCATTGTAACCATGTCAGCATGCTGCTGGTAGTATTTAGCTCAAAGAACTACTGTGCCTAAATACAGCCTCACAGAGCCGACGCTGTGTTTCGTATTCAACAGCTGTTACATCCCGTCACTAAAGGCCGACATGCTTGTTGACAAATTTGACAGCCGCCATTTTCTTTTACTCGCTTTGGGCATGAAATGGAAAGTTTGGTGAATATAATATATCCAACACTAGTTGTATTACATCTATTTTGTAATGAAATGTGCTAATGTTGGCTTATTGTTTCAAATGTTGGCAAAATAAGGAAAACTAATAGCATTACTACCAATATTACATTTTTGGACCATAACTTTTTTGAAGATAGTTTTAGGCAGTTTGGTTCTAGCACATTCCGTTTTAGTGCGTTTTTGTCAAATTATTTTATCGCACTCTATCTTTTCATTAACCTTAATCACTTAAAACTACTATATGTAGGGTAGCCTACTAGCTCACGTTTGTGTTGACGTAGTCTCGCTTTGCCAGACCCTCCTCCAAAGCGCGAAAGGAGAGTCTTATAATAATATCTTATAGAATAACAGGGACCCCCCCGTGATTACGTTGTTTTTCCGACTGGCAGCGTTCACATGGTCGGGATGTGTGTTCTTCTTCTTCTGTTATATTGCCGTTTGGCATAAGAACTTGTTGCATGACTGCCACCAACGGTTGGGCGTAGCCGAGAGCATCAGGTGTGTGAAAACATGGAGGCCACAATAACAATAGATTTGCTGCCGTTTGCTTATGCGAGCATCCAAACAGCACATGGACAGGTGTGTGTTTGGGTTATCTGCAGGACAACCAGTGGGAAAAGACACAGATAAGGTGTTGTTTTTTCTATACCTGGGCCTATTTATGAATCATTTTAAACATGTTATGTCTGTGCATGTTTCTTGGCAGAGGCGTTTGTCCACAATAAACAGTTTATTGTCTTTGAAATATGTTCAGTGAGCCAAAGTCGCCTACATCAAACATCAGTTGTCAACAACGCGTCACCAACTGGGAAACTCGGTTAGCAAAATCCAGCCCGAGTTTCCCACCTCTGATTCCCACAGGAAGTTACGTGAATGGTGACGTTTTCACTCGGAAATTTTTTTTCCGATGTCCATGAACGCACGGTTAACCTTAAAGCTATAGTGCATAGTTTCTGTCGCCCCCTTAAGGAATTCTAAGTAATGACAACAACACTGTCGGCGCGTCCACATGATAAAAGCCTTTGGTGATCGTGCACGTACCCCCACCCCCACACCTCCTCCACATAGTTGCTACTAGCCACAGAGGACCCCTAGGATTAAAAAAACATTATGCTCTTCAAAGCCAGACTGTCATGGTGGCTCGTTCAGAATACGATCTCATATTGTACTGAAATAGTTCACTGAAACATGTTTCTGAAAACATTTTAAGCGAGAAATGGCAAGGCCGTGCAGTTGCTGAATCTGTCTTCATTTCAGCTCAACAAAGATTTTGAGAGACTCTAGTCACGCTCATTCCACTCGCCATTGTGAGTCCCGACTGCCACACCGAACAGACTCGAGTCACTGACCTCGCCAGACTGTCCAACGGCCGATTATCGGCCCTGTGTGTCCCGGCCTTTAAATAGCTTTGTATCAACTTATTTGGCAATGGCTTGAATGTAACGGATGTTTGCTAATATCAAAAAGTTAGGCACTAAAGCTTTAAATTGCACCTCTACTTCTAAATTATTTAATTCATTTGATGTATCTCAGTATATCATTTAAAAAAAAAAGATAATCCAGGTGTAACGCTGGGCTGAACCTTAACCTGATAAGTTACCATACTGTCGACCATGCACTGAAAATATAAATGTTGTTAATTGGCAGACTATATTACTATATTCATGTATAAGTATGCATACTAAGGGGTTTGGCTCATAGCCTGTACTTTTAGAAACTTCAAGTGCAGGTTAAGCTGTTTCGATCTCATGGCAGGTTTACTTTAAAAGACCTTCTTGAGATTTTTATTTGATCATGCAAAGTGAGCTGTAATATCTTAGTGGTTTATGATCACACAAACATGAATAAATGACTACCAGCATTTTACAGGGATGTCTGGCAGAACCTGCACTAGAACAGTGATAATAATACACACTTCAAGAATGTACATCCAATTTGTCAACTACCATAAATTAACCAAACAAACCACTGTCTTATACAAAACACTTATGTGTAATGTATCATGATTGCACTTTGAAAGTGGAACCAAACATGTAAGTGAAATATTGATTACAGGACAGGATGATGATATTGCCTGAAATGAGATCAAATGATTGTCTGGCATAGTGCTACAGACCTGTTAAACTGTGTGTGTGTGTGTGTGTGTGTGTATATGTGTGTGTGTGTGTGCGTGCGTGTGTGTGTGTGTGTGTCGTTGTTGCGTGTGTGTGTAAGAGAGCAAGCGAGAGAAGTAGAAAGTATATGTGTAAACGTGTGTGTTCACCTCTCTCCTCTCCTCTCCCGTGACTTTTCCTCCCTCACTTGTCCTATGTAGGTAATGAGGTTGCAAGCGGATGGCCAGATGAAAGATGGACAGTAGGAGTGACAGGTTTATTTTTGGTCTTCTGAAACAGCACCAAGTATGAAAAATGACATGCCAGCTTGAATAATTAAGCAGCTTCAGAGCTCCACTGATCCACCTGTCCACAGATCAATAAACAACATTCAGATGGAGCATGCCATATGTTTGAAAGTGGCCCACACCACCACAAACCTGAGAGGATGTCTATTTTATTTCTGACAAGGAGCAGCTTAGCAGTTATGAAATGCGTTCTGGAAATTTGGGCATCAAATGAGCTGATTTTCCTTTCAGCAAGAGGCCTGGTATAGTATCATATTGTTTGACTAGCAGAGGTTATGGATGTCTTGCTCTAAACACAATATCATATCTAATAATAATTCCATAATACCCTTCCTTCCCTGTTCTCTCATGGGCTAATACCTAATGAATACTCTTACTATCATTGCTCTGTACTCAGGGCTTAATTTTCTATTCCATTTCTGTGTATTGAACATCAAATGCTGTGCAGGGCCCCTGTGTGGGATTAGAGGGCTTGTTCCTTCCTAATAGGCCCTTGACCTTCGCAGCTCCCTGACAGGGCTCTGGCATTAGCCCTTTGCGGTTGCGTCCGCTGCCTGGGCTCCTATGATGCAAATTTCATGTCACAACATCAAACGGCGTGCTGATCAAAGGTCAGCCCTCCTTTGTGTAGGTGTTTGATATCAAATTTTCTATTTCATCTCTAGCTGTCAAGGGCTGTTAGAGCTGAAGAGCAAAGGATGGAGGGAGGGAAAGGAAAGCAGGAGAGGCTCTCTGATTAAAATATCTACACTGCAGATTTAAAGCATTGCAGAAATGATAGTGAGTTGCACACAGCGGCGTGATCAAATGCTACATCTGAAATAGCCATAGTCATAGTGTTTCTGTTTCCTCATGCATTCCTCATAAGCACTTGAAAATTGCGGAGCCAACGGAAGAAGGAAGTTGGAATCTATGCCTCATTCCGATTAATTAGGGGCATGATTTGCTGAGGCGTCTCAGAAATAAACCAATCTGAATGCGGAATTAGGATTCAGGGGAGAACAGTCAGGCTGCACAGGAGCTGGATCTGCGACATTATGCATGAAATTATGTTTAAGAAAGAAGCCATCTCTCTCAATCACAATGACACACTCCTGTGGCATTCGCTGAGCGTGTCTCTGTGTGTGGATGGATACACTTTATGTGTTTGCATGTGTGCTAATAATAATAATAATAATAAAAATAAAGGTCATGCATCATACACTCTGATGTCACAGCTGCCATCCTAGCAACAGAGCAAAGCCACATCAACCACATGTTTAATCACCTGCACCACCTTCACTTGTAATCTCTCACACAGACAGACGGGCCACTCAATAAACTGCACTCTTCACTAAATTAGCCGGGAGAAATTAAATCACATCCACACGAGGCACCGGTGGGACTTTTGAGACCGGCAGCAAAGCAGGATTATCATTTGACAATGTGGCAGCATCACCCCATCCCATGCAAATACACTACCTGAGCGCAAGCCTGAGGAATAAATCTCAGGATGGCGGCAGAGAATTCCCATCCAGGGCCAAGCTGGCTGCATTATATGCATAAGGAATGCCACTAAGTAGACTATCAGCATGTCAGTCAGGGCAGAGGAGGGATCATGTTTGGCTTTGCTTAGGATCTACTTTTTATAACAAAACCCTAATTTTGTTGTATCAATCCGTTTAAACCTGCTTGGTATTCACTCCGATTTACTCATTTACTCCTGTTGACTATATTTGAGTTTTTTTGTTATTATAGCATACAGACCAACAAGACACCACAGGTATGGTTTGGTCAGATTGTTTTTGCATTTGATTTTTTGCCAAAATCTTGATGTGTTTCGTTACTATCTTTATGTGTAGACTTGTAAAATCTGATTTCAGGAACTCAATGTTAGTTTTATGTCGGGTATGTGCAATTCTGTTTCTCAGTGATAGATGGCAATGTTGCTCTTCCATAGAATACCAGCTACTCTTTGAGGTTTGGATATTTTTAAATAGCTGCTTCTTGCCAACATTACACTCCGTAATTGCTCAATTTAAGTCTGCCAGAACACACCTTTGGCAAATATACTGTTATAGAGAAACACCAATGAAGGAAACACTTGAAGTTATGAAGGTAGGGAACGTGTATTATGAAGGCTTCCAAAAGGGATCCAATAACCCTCAGTTGGTACTGTAACTCCAAATATATATGTACTGTATATATATATATATATATATATATATATATATATATATATATATACAAATATTAAACATATATATATATATATATATATATATATATATATATATATATATATATATATATAAGATTTGTTTTGGGCATTTCAGACTTTAAAGGAAAGGACAGCTAGATGTGAAAGGGGAGAGAGAGGGGAAGACATGCAGGAAATCGCCCAGGTTGGACCTGAACCCCGGACCTTCTGCGTCGAGGCACACACCTCCACATATGTGCGCCTGCTATACCAACCGAGCCAACCCGGCAACTGTAACTCCAAATATATTTTAATTTTATACTTGATCAGCCACATATAAAACATTATGATATTAAAAAAAAAAAAAAAAACTATTAATTTGCTATACGTGCATAATCCATCCAACGCTGCGATTCTCTTTAGGGCTCTTTCAACATGTTTTCCCCCTTGTATGTTTGGATTACAATTTGAAACTTTTTTGTCTTTACGAAGTTCATTTTTTGTGACTTTCCTCTCCCATATTTCTTCATACAACCACTTTTATCCACAATCTGTTATTGTCAAATTATGTTTAGTGAAATAGGAAATATGTATGCTACATTATATGCATCTATCACCGCACTTGCTGTTCACTAATACAATTTTATCTCTGTAATCCATAATGTTCCATGGAAATATGAATTAAAGACTGACAAAAATGGGGGATGCCTCCTTAAAAAGGTTGCCACATAGAAGAAGAATCAGTGGATGCAGAGATAGATTAGTTGCATGTGGGGTAATTACTCTCCCCCTGATACAAATGATGGCACGGGGGTTATCTCCCAGCTCATGAATAGGCTTTGTTTATAATGGAGAGGCTCTCCATAGCCGCAAGGAGCTACATTAATTGTCTGACAAGCCTAACCCTCACCATGTTCATGGAAAGGCATGAGGAGCAGAAAAGGGGGATTAATCCCTTTCTTTACTTTTTTCTTTCTTTCTGGCCTCCCCACCTGTGGAGAGACAGGGAGAGAGGGAGAGAGAAGGAGGTGGAACAGAATTTAAATGAAGTTGGAAACGTTGGGGAAGTGAGAAACGATAGGCAGAGAAAAATGGGAGATACGGACTGACAGAAACATAATAAGCGGCAAAATGATACAAAAAACGACCACAGAATAGGACAGGTGAAGGAAGAGACAAGCAAAGACGGAGAGAAGTGGAGAAAAAACAGAGACATTGCTTCCAGGGGCAGTTCAAATCCTCCCTGAGAAACTACAGTATGCCTCTCAAGGAGCTAAAAAAAACCCTGACATGTTTCCAGTAAGTGAGATATAATGGAAAACATCTCACTCTTGCTGCTGTGATTGTAGTGTAACAAAACCTTCATGCTTCCCTTCATCATCCCCAAAATTCTCCATAATAGGACAAATGAGGCAATTGTGTAGTTTGCTATCAGCACCAACCGACTGAGGGCAAGCCAGGCCAGAGGTAATAAACTCTGACATTTCCAGTCTTATTGTGGCAAACGGTTTCTGACTGCACTCAACCCCACCACCACTGTGCTCTATCCCGACACCTCAGGTCAGTAACTTTGACTCGCTAACCACCCTCATTAGTATTCTAGAAAGCTCCGTGGCAGACATCCAGTTTCTGCGTGGAGGGAAAACAAAGGATGGTGGTGTAGTTGTACTGTAGAATTCAGCTTCTTCCAAATTGCTGTGATATGACTGCGGCGGAGCTGAGGATGGAGGCAGAGGGCTGAGAAGAATTGGGAATTGTGTCTGTAATACAAGTTGTAGTCTCCAAAGGAAACTCCTGTAGAAAGATATATCAGAATCTAGCAACCTTGTGTGTTTAAATTGAAGGGCCATGGTTTGCCTCGGAGGGTGTTGACGCCACTGGTGGAATGCAACTAAGCATATTTACTCAAGGTCTGTACTGAAGTACAATTTTCAAGTGCTTGTACTTGACTTGAGTATTTTCATTTTATCAGATACCAACATTGTACTTTTAGTTTATTTAAAGGTCCAGTGTGTAACGTGTTGTTCATGATCAAAATCTGTGTTGCCCGTTCACAAACTTGTGAATATTTACCACCACCATCAATTCCAAGTATTCCTTTTGGCTTGAAATTTTACATTTGCATTCGCATGAACTGGGGTAGACGCTCCATAGTCATGCACCATCTTGAAATATGTAAACCGGTAAGGGACATACAGGACATACTGCTCCGCGTTTTCGCTGTCACATGATAAACTCACAGGCTCTTCTAATGCTGCTAATGGGTATCATAGCTTCCCGCTGATGGGTATGGTAGCTTCGCGGCCCCGGCAAGTTTGAAGAAGGAAACATGGAGGACCACACGTATTCAAAATCCAAATTTCAGGAACAGGAGTCTTCTTCTTCACCCAGAAAAAGAAAAAGGATATTGAAAAGAGCAAGAGACTGGCTTTTTGAAGCATGAAGGCTACCGTAGCTGTAATATGTACTTTGAACTGCGTGGTGCGAGAGAGTTGATTGCGATATACGATCTCAATGCTAGATGGGAGAAATTCCTACACATTGGACCTTTCAGAGCTTTATTTACAAGTTACCTTGAAGATGTTATATACACAATACTGATGTTCTTTGAATGCAGGATTTTTACATGTCATGCAGTACAGTTTACACTGTGGTATTGCTAATGTAACTTAAGGGGGAGGCTGGTGATATTCTATATTATCAACAAATCCCTTGAAAAGACCAAAACTAACAATGAACTAATCCTGCTAACAAGTACTGTCTGTGTAGCCAAATCCTGATAAATCTTATTCCCCCAAATGTTACTCCTGTTTGAGTAAAGTTTGCTCATAACTACAGTGCCCAACTGTTTTTAAAGATTCACATCTTCAATGTAATGACTAGATCAATTAAATCAAAGACAACAGACAGAAAAAGAAGTACTTTTTTTTAGGCACAAAAATCTGCTTCCAATTACTTGACAGTGTGGAGTTGAGCATTTATAGACATTTTATGTTCATATCCAACATAGCGGCGTAACATTTATTTTGGTGGCGCAGATTAAAAACACAGCTTTCCACAACTCTAATGCTTCGCTTTCATAATGTACATCACATGCAGCCGGGAGGAGAAATTAATGAATGTGCAGATGTAAAGAACTGTTTCCAGAAAATATACAGTGTATGGGATATGACTGTGATTCATCTTTAGCATAAATCCTACATGTGCTCCTTTTAAATATGTCCTAAAAACATCACCAAGCTTATTTATCACATAAATAGCTTTCGGATAAATCTTTTGGTTAAATAACCTTGCCCCTGCAGTTTAAGCAGCAATGTTATGCCTTGCCCACTAATTCAGTGACTTGGCCTGTGGTCATGGAGATTAAAAGAGATAAGCACTTGTGAATATTCCACTGCTTCTGAAATGGAGGTATGCCATTTATCACCCAGTGAGACCAGTGCATAATACATGGGCTTGTCCAGTCCACGCACAGTAAAGCAAGGGCACTTGTAGTAAAAAAGTATCGCCCTTGTCTAACCAGTTAGGCCACCCCCGAGGCTGATTCCGACAGGTCTATTTGGAACAGACTTGTTTGACCTCTCCCTATGTCTTCCCTTGGAGCTATACGTGCAACCGATCAATCACTTGATAATACACACACCTCCCTGTTCATTTCTATGCACACACACACACACACACACACACACACACACACACACACACACACACACACACACACACACACACACACACACACACACACTCCTACTTTTTTCTGTCTTTACTTGCATCACATTAGGTCTTTACTGTATCTGTTTCCCATCAAATGTGCACTCTGTGGCCTTGAAACATGAAACAGTTATGTCTGGTGTGCATGTAAGCCAATATCAATAAAGCCCCACATCACTCTGCTCCTGGCATGCATGGTCTTTCTCAGTGGCGCGGCATTGATCACACTAGAATGATTCTGATTGCCATGCACTCCTCAGTGAGGAGATGGGATTCATGAATCCAAATGTTTCAGCAGGTGTCGGCAGGTAACATCGCACCCAACTGAGGTCTTTTTCCGCATGAGCTGAATTGACATATAAGCACAGGTCTGAGGCAGAGAATTCGCTGATCTTCAAATGGGAAGGGGGGATATGGAGGACTGAAAGCCCCCAACCATGGGGGACACACAACAGCATGCCGACCATGAGGGATCTGGTTTCACATTGTGTGGAAAACCTTCCCATAGACTGGTGCGGCAGCTATGGGTGAGATGATTAAGTGCTAAAGTTGCATTTTCTCCTCCGAGCAGGCAGCCCTGAGGCCAGAGAGGCTGCATGATTGCCTCTGTGTGCTACATTACATTGACATGATGGAGAATACTCTCCTGGGGCCTGAAATAATGTAAAAGGAAAGTGGGAGAGAGGAGAAAAAAAAGCCCATTCCAGCCGTTTCTGCCGGGACCTCAGAATTCTCTGCGTGCAATCGGATTTGCTGATAGATCTCCCCGCGCCGCCGCCTCTATATTGATGACAGGCAGAGCATTCACACACGGGTGCATGACAGCACACACCAGGGGAGTCCTCTAATCCGATTCTGCTATTAGAGACCCAAACTTCCCTGCTGGGTGTCTTGAGCCCCCCGGCCACTCTGGCTTACCCTGACACAGAGAGAGCTCAGCCATGCTGTGGATGCACAGGTCTGTGGAGAAGACCACAGGAGAACGATTTAGAAGGAGAAAAAAGAGGCTTGTCAAATTGGACAAAATGTGTGGAGTGCATGTTTTTTTCTCCCTTAACTAATTAGCGGCAGGCTAAAAAAAGCCAAATTTTATAAAACCAAATCCATCAGCCGGACAAGTGGAACAAATGAGTCGACCTCACAGTGGGAGGCAGCACAGCTTTATTTGTTTGCTTTTACAACTTGAAGGGCAGACTATGCACGGTCACCCAGCAGCAGCTTACTGAAATTGTCCCCAAAGTTAGAGCCAATGTGAACCTTGGCTTTCTACTAGTCACTGTGGGGTTTTGGCAGACAGATCAAAACGCACAAGCTCTGATCCAGTGTTATCAGTGTGCTTACATTTTTGGCACAGTTTCAACACAAGAAAAGAGAACGTCTCTGCTAACCTGAGAGTTTGCCTTCCATCTGATAGCTGTGAAAGCATGAATAGTTATTATCACCACATAATAGGACCACCCACTTTGATTGCAAAAGACGGGATAATACTCAGGGAGCTCCCAACAGACTGATATTTGTACAATCTTATCTTTCCTCAAATAGACTCAATCTTGAGGAATCCTTGGCAGTGTCTAGGTTGGAGTATTGAATTGTCTCATACCTTTCAACTCCTTGATGCAAATTAAGTTTGATGAAAACTAGAAGGAATTAAGCCAAACCATTTAAGGGAATAGTTTGACATTTTGGGAAATAGCTTTATTTGCTTTCTTGCTCTTGTATCTGTCTGCAATATATGAAGCAACAGCCAGCAGTTAGTTAGCTTATACAAGGTAATGACTAAAACAGGGGGAAACAGCTAGCCTGGGATCTGTCCAAAGGTAAAAGTCCACTTACCAGCACCTCAAATTTAATATTTTGTTTGTTTATTCTGTACAGAAACCAAAGTGAAAAACCACATTTGCCGTTTCATAGGGCGTTATGTGCAGGAGTCCAGAAAGTTACTATTCACAGACACGTAAGAGTGCGGCAAGCCTATTGAGGTTTTTCGTACCTTTTGACAGAGCCAGCTGTTTCCCCCTGTTTCCAGTCTTTATGCTAAGCTACGATAACCGCCTGCTGGCTTTAGCGTCATATTTAGTATACAGACACGGGAGTGGTATCAATTTTCTCATCCAACTCTCTGCAAGAAAACAAATTTAAGTATATTTCCAAAAATGTCAAACTATTCCTTTAAAGCTAAGTATTTAATGATATCATAACTTCATGATTTATTTACAATCAACAATAACCTCAACCCCTCAACAGAAACAGAAAAAAACTTCCAAATGGGGAGTTATGATATGCAACTACAATTAGCAAACAACTTTGTCAGCAGTTTGAGTTGCTAGGGTGGGATTGTGTGGAAATTAGGGGCTTTTGGGGAGACTCAGACCATCTGCTCAGGTAGGCTTAGTGAGAAAGAAAGTCAGAGGAAAATAACAAGAACTTCTAAACATGGAGAAGGACCTCCAGGTCTGTATTTACAGCAGCGTCCCATTGTGCTCCTATTTGTCTCCTCCTGAGTGGCAGGGTGGGGGAGCCTGTGGCTCTTCACAACATCTGCAGGCATTCTTCTACAGGCCCCCAGAAGCATATAATAACCCATTACCTCCATCTCTGACAAAAACACACATTTAAACTACAATTACACCCCCTGCTTCCTCTTACTCATGCATCTCATCTTATCTCCTCTTCTTCTTCTGTTCTGCAATTTAAACGTTGCCAACCTGAGAATCCACCATTTAACCCCCCCGGACTGTCTTCCTCTCATCTTTCCAAGACATTAGAAGAGACGGGCTGAAAACAAAAGAGAGGCCTCATAGATAAGATGAGAACACTTAGCACAAATGTAAACCCTTTCTTTTTATACAGAACACAAACACTCTTAATCACTTTGACTTATTACAAAAATATCAACAGTGATGGATATAGACATTTATTTAACTTAAAACATGATAATGACAATTCTACTTGAAATAAAAACACCAAACAGCAGCTGTGTTTCCAGATCTGAGGTTAAGCAGCAAAAGATGATCCCATCTACTGTATTCCTACATATTCTCTGGAGACACCTTTTCTTATTCCATTGGTTACAGCCATTCTTGCATTTTTTCGGGCTGAACCAGTATCATATTGTGGATGCACACTATAATAATACATCTTTCGTTGAGATTGCTGTGACCAGAAAATGCTGTGCAAGATGGGGATGAAGTAGAAAGTGCAGCGATCAGGTGATCAGTTTCAATGTAACAAAAGGACATCTGTGGAGGGGTAAACAGAAACCAGAGCTAGCATCAAATAACAGCAAATCCAGGAAGCCTTTTTCTCTCATTCAACAGTAGGTAGGCCCAATTTCACAGCCAGCACTGTGGTTGAATGGGAAGAAATTGGAAAAAAAGTAAAATCGATTGCTCAGATTGCAGTTGTACTTTTCGTTGTCTCCCTTTCTGTCATTTTACAGTGTTAGAGTGCATTTCCAGCCTGCACAACATTGATAATGGCACTGCAGTAAAGGTGTTACCTTAAGGTTTTAAACAATCTACTTCTGCATGCAGCAAACACTGCTAGTGTTGGCTCTGACTACATGCTTATTGACCTTTTGTCGAATTTATGTACTAGTACAGTGCCTGTTCAAAATGTGTCTGTTTGGAACGGGCCGATTGCTTGGCTTGTGGTATTGCTGCTTGTAGCTTTTTCCTGAACTATTGTACCCCAAAATTACAGAAGGATCCTAAACTACTTATGCAACCCCACTGTATAGCCTACTGACTTACTGTGTAGTTCTACTTCAGACATTGTACTACTACATTTACCTGACAGTAATCACAAACATTTGCCTCATGGATTCATGGCGGCGCACTATGCGCCACCCAATCCAGCAGTTATGAGAGCCAATCAGCAAAAATCTGCGTTAATCAACCACCAGAACCGGACCAAGTAGGCTACAGATATGGACTCACATTGGACTCACAAAGACGGAGAGAGAGAGAGAGAGAGAGAGAGACACACACACACACACACACACACACACACACACACACACACACACACACACACACACACACACACACACACACACACATATATACAGATATATCCCAATTTATTAGAGAGATTGAAACATCTTCATAGAAAACATTAATAACACTTAATAACAACTTTAAAACATCAAAGTAAAGAATCCTGATAGACAGTGCTCATGATAAAGGTTACTTTGGGGCTGCTGGCAGTATTCTGCTGTGCCAGTACTAGTTAAGTCAGTAGTTAAACAGTGACACATTTTCTATTATTTGCTTTGTACTCGAGTGACTGTATTTGAAATGAATTTGAAAAAAACAAAGTCTGAACTGCTGACTTTTTGCCTTGAGGCTGTTTGAGAGTGTTCAAGTTCATATTGGGTAGCAGTGTGCAGTATGACATGTAAAGCTCCCTTTTTAGTCATAGTCCACTAAATTAAAATAGTACAACAAGACAGTATAGGACCACCTTTCCAAGAGTTTAGCCAACGTGGATATAAACACCCTCAAATCAAAACCAAGTCAGCATTTCAACCTCATTTCATGCAACTTGTTTCATTTCAAATCCAGTATGTGCTTAGAGCCAACACTGACGCTAAAATGATTTTAAATAATATATATTATAATATATTTATTGAATAAATGAAAAAGTCAGGAAAAACACTTTTCCATCCACTGTCCCTGCTGCTCAAAAATGCACATGCCTCTCCAAGGTAAAGGTAAGGATGCCAGGCTCAATAAACCCACCTAAAACAATTTATTGAACATTGAAAACATGAAATAGAGTAATGAGCCTCTCAAGTAAACATAATCCTGTGTGATCTAAAATGCATGGCCTGCAATATGATGAGACGTGCAATATGAGATGTTGTATAATTCTTGAACAAAAATATGAAAACCCGCTTGGGATATAACAAGTTTGCCAACACTTAAATTTCTGGTTTTATTGCCTTTGGGTATGCAACGAAAAGCTATATAATCAGACATTTACCATTGTTGCATTTCCTGTTTTTTATGATTAACATTTTTTATATTATTTTTAACACAAAACACACAACTCACGAAATGGACACATCACTTCCCCATCTGACACCCCACCCCCCAAGATAAAATAATAGCCATAAAATGCAATACAATGAAATAAAAACAAAATAAACAACAAACTCTAAGCCAAATACACATTTTATGTATATATGATAACACCGTAAGCACTTTGCATACGTCTATCCCCAGTACATTGCATCCAAGGAGCCCTCCAAAGAGCTCAGGTACTTTCCCCATTTTTTTGTGTGAACATTTAATCCTGACATTTTTTCAAATGCTTCTACTCTCGCCATCTCACAAGCCCATTCTTGAATTGAAGGTACCCCTTTGTTTCCCCATACTCTCAGAAAAATCTGTCTGGCCATCAATAAACTTTTTGGACCCAACTTCTATCCCGCTTAAAATTGACCTTTCTTGTTGATCAAATAGTCTTGGGCTGAATGATCTGGGTCCCTACAATCTGACATAGGTTATCATGTATCCCTGTCCAAAATTCCTGGACCTTGTTACAGGACCATAGGATATGAAGTAATTGGCCGTCCTCTGTCTTACATTTCCAACACTTTGGTGTGTCTCTTAATCTTAGTCTAAATGATTTGGAGGTAGTCCAATAGAAGCGATGCATAATCTTAAACTGAATGAGGCGGACCCTCATATTGCGTGGCATAGTCAGTGTTATATTCAGATCCCTTTCCACTGTCTTCTTGAGGGCTGACCAGGCTCCATCCACGAAGTTCTGAATAAGCATAGAATAATACCTTGAAGCCTCATGCCCTTTCCCAAAGTTCATCAACACATTATCTAAACATTCTGATGCCTTAGGGGCTGATGAACTGGATCCAAAAATCCCCAATAACAGATGGTGAAGTTGCAAATTTCTAAAACAAATTGGGACCTGGGGATTCCAAATTGTTGTACCACATCCTCAAAGGATTTCAATATCCAAACGAGATACAGATCCCCCAATGTAACAATTCCGTTTTCCAGCCAGTCCCACCATAAAATGGGAGATCTACCAATACATTTCCCATGTTACCATTTTACACCCCTGTCCCAATAACTGTGCAAGATGCAGTCTCGAAACTTTACAGGAGATTAAAATGAAAGCAGAGTTTAAAGATGGGTGAGTCTGAGCAATGGTGCCGGAAATAGGGGTGTAGGAAGTAGGGAAGGGGCCATGGCGCCCCGACTTAACGTCCCTGGCCCGATTTGGCATTGCAGCTGGTGTGATCTCATTGCAAGATGGTCTCTAGTTTAATCTACTTTTCAGCAGAAGATAATATATCTTAAGTGTGATTCTGGTTCCACATGCCAGCACAGCTGCTGCCATGTGAATATTAACACAAGATGGTGAGAAGTGGAAAACAGATTTATGTCCATCATGCCAGATTAATCAGGAGCCTCTCAACTCACAAGGGGTCCAGCTTGGACTCACAACATACAGGCCAAAACAGAAAGCATGGGGTTTATGATTACAACACATAAAAACAACAGTTTTAGAAATCAATTTGAAACATAGTAGCAGCTTATAACATTATGCACAAACGTGTGTGGTATATGATTAAATCTTTGGCCTTTATGGCCACAGCTGCACTGATACATTTACCGTACATAGAAGCAGCACATAACTATAACTCAACAGGTGAACTAGCTAGGCACAAGACGTTTACCATTGTGGATTTAAAATCTAATCAACATACCCCAAACTACCTTAATTGAGTAAAACAGATGTGTTCAATGCAAAAAGAGGCTGTACAATCCCATTTACATCTGAGCTTTAAAAACTCAAACAAAATCAGGAACATTCATAACTTGTGTCCTACAAAATGTGTTACTACAAAACAGCATTAGTGTCTTTTGGAGGAAATGTGTGATGCCTAGATCTGGGCATGTTAGTAGAGCCACAATTTACAATGTCTTGATTATGTTAGGTTAGAGTATAATTTAAAAAATATTTGAATCTTAAACCTACTTTTATAGGACAGGGGCGATTCTAGGATCAGAGCTCTAGGGGTGCCTGAAACCCTATCAATGTAATTTTTTTAAACATTATTCTACTGTGGTTGGGGGTGGCAGTAGCTCAGTCAGTAGGGAGTTGGGTTGGGAACTGGAGGGTTGCTGGTTCAAGTCCCTATATGGAGCAAAGTACGGTGGTGGACTGGTAGCTGGAGAGGTGCCAATTCACCTCCTGGGCACTGCCAAAGTGCACCAAACCCCCAACTGTTTGGGGTGCCTTTCCATAGGAAGCCCCCTCACTCTGAATATCTCTCAATTAGTGCATGTATAGGTACAGATGCATGTGTGTGTAATGTTTGTAATAACAACAGAGTGAAAACATTGTAATTTTAAATTAATAAAGTATAAATGATTATTATTATTATTAACTGTGCCTTTTAACATCTATTTGGACTATCATGATAGAGGAAACAATGAATTATGTAACTAGAACGACACCAAGAATTCTGAGAAAACTTACTTTAATGCTCAGCCAAAGGGCCTTTACTACAAAGGTGAGTTTGTATTACAAATTAAATCGGATATTTATCTATGGAGAAGCAGACATTTCCAAGTTTAAAAAGGGTTAAAATCGCCCCTGTCATAGGAATTGAGTCCTCTGTGTACTTTCTATTTTAATACACAAGAAACTGGTGTTTTAAGCTTGACTTAGGCCTACTATACTGCACTGGATATTGCTTATTGCAGTCCAAGGGCCAATTAAAAGACTGTACTGTACAACCATCGATTGTAACAGTCTATTGGCAAACCGGATGCTCTGTCCATTAATATTTAGTCTATGTGTACAACAAAGCACCCATTCATTACAATTAATATAGAAAGTTTGATGTGATTTTATTTAACCTTCGCGCCTATATGACTAAGTATATAAGGACAATACAGTCTATGCAAAGAAAATTGATTCTTCCTCAGTTAGTAACGTCTACCACCAGTTTGCTCCAACATATTTATAATACTAGACAGCTCAGGTCACTGCACTCAGAGTGCTTCCTCTCTGCTATGGACTACTCTGTATCCACCTGTTCCACTCCAGATGGGCTTCTTTGACTTGTTTGGATCAATTATATCGAGTGAAGCCTGTAATGTGAAGTCTGTAATTCTGTTGCTGTGAATAATTTGCCCATACGGCTACCAACTTTTTTTTCCCTATTTCAGATAAAAGTAATATGATTGGCTGAGAGATCCGCGATTCTCTTGTGATTGGTTGTTCCGTGTTTCCGGGGCCCCGCTGAACCCTCACTGACGTTTCTCGAGTCTGCCCCGAGATAGACTGGAGAGAATGGCTGCCAGTGGAGGTTAGCAAAATCTTCCTTGTTTTCTGTAGTAATCGGACTTAAATAACGCCTTTTAAAGTTATATTTTGTGTGTTTGTATGTTCGTGGAGTATAGTCTTTTAGACTAATAGAAATAGTCGTGACATGTTGCATCCTCGTTAAAAGAGGTCAGGCTCCTAACGACTCCTCAAAAGTGTTGGTTATCGTTAGCCTCGCTATGAGGCTAATGTTAGCTGTCTGGCTAACTTTCGGCCGGTTAGCCTGCTATCGACAGCTGATTGTGTAAACACTTGTTCATTACTAGAAACAACCAATGTGGTTGGTTATAATTGCGCTTACCAGTAGACACGCACTAGACATTTCGTTAAATACTATTATGTTTCTCTAAAATTGAAACTTTAGTGCTGAAAGCATTTAAGTTTGTATCGCCATTTATATCTCGCAATGTTGTGTCAAAGAAAGCTTGCTAACATTAGCTCGGTGCCTAGCTGTCTGCTAAAAGTTAAGCTTGCTTGTCAACTAACTTAGCTAACGTGATAATCAAACATTCCGACGAACTATTATAAACTATTAGATAACGTTAGTTTGTATTCTTCCAGTTCAATTAGCCACCCACACAGTTCCTACAGTCGCCGGGAAAGGGTTTGGGATGTTAGCAAGCTAGCTACCACCTTGCGAGATAGTAGTTTTCTATTCACTCATAGCGAGCCTTTGTCCTGTCAAGGAGTTAGCGTCATACAACACGAGGTATTTGTTTTTCTTTTAGTTTGTGTTCCTTAACAGCTGAAAACACAAGCCTGTAGTTAAACAGTACAGAAGGCATGACGTTGGGCTGCCACTTGTAACGTTATAACTTGCCATACCAAGCCTGACAAGGAACAAGTTTACTTTTTAAACTGAATCCACGAGTATATAGGCTCACATTTTTTTCGTATGTTCAGTCGGTCAGTGAGAACATGAACAACTTTAGCCCAAAGTAAGAAACAATCAGATGAATGAAAAAACGAGTAATGCAGATGAAACGTTGTTGTAGTTGCAACATTGATCAATAGAACTGTACCAAATATACTCTTTGCTCATATACGATCTATTTGAGTCCAGAATACATAATGTACCTTTCTCAGTAGAAAACTGTCTCACTGACCTTTGCCTTTTGAATTTACAGTAATCCTTTTTGACAAACATGTTGGTGTATCACTATTGTGTCAGTATTTTTAATAGTCACCTTTGCGACATATCGGACTCTGCCATTTGTTTCATCTTGTGTTCTGTTAAAATGCATGGCACAGTACAGGTTTATTTTTAAATTTTCATTAGGCTACACACCTATATAAAGTGAATTATATCAGTCTGTCAACAGGAATAAATGTTTATGACCCTCTATCAAATCACTTTTTTTTAAAGGAGTACAGTAACTAGCTCTGAGGTACTGTTGTTTAAAACTAAAAGAGCAGAGATCTTTTTTGTAGTTTTTATTAATTATTTGAAGGTAAACTGTGTACCAACCTAAAAGTGTAACACTTATGTTGTTGCATTTCTATGTTCTTGAAATTAATAATAAAATATTGGTCAGTATTTTGTCATATCATCAAGAATAGCATTATCACAGATTTAATATTGTGATATCATTATCATCAGGGGCCATATCGCCCACCCCTAATGTCTACACCGTTTCCAAAGGCGCTATCGTGACTTTTTTCTCTCTCTTTGTACTGTGTTGTTCAGAGGTAGGGAAACTGTTACAAGTACAAAATGGGACACCTCCAAGCACCAACTACAACGGGGTAGATGCTGTTCATGCCTGTAACATCCTTCAGCAGCTCAAAGCCTTGTATGATGAAGCACAGCTCACAGACATTGTCGTAGAAGTGGACCATGGCAAGAAGTTCGCATGTCACCGGAATGTCCTTGCAGCAATTAGCCCATATTTTAGGTGGGTAATGTTTGATGTTTACAAATATTTGTATTTTCACAATTAAGTAGCCAAAAACATAAAGTCAGCTTGGTAACGGGTTAATTGATAAATGTTACAATATTCAGATCAAACTTCCTTGTCAATTTTAGCATGTTTGAATCGTAATGCAGTTGTTGTGTGAGAATTGATTAATATAGTTATGGCATTTGTGTTTTCTCTGCCATCACCACCAGGTCCATGTTCACCAGTGGCCTTACAGAGAGCAGCCAGCGTGAGGTCAGAATTGTTGGGGTGGAATCTGAATCCATGCACCTCGTCCTAGACTATGCCTACACATCCAGGGTCATGCTTTCTGAGTCCAATGTCCAGGCCCTGTTCACTGCAGCCAGCATTTTCCAGATTCCTGCCTTGCAGGACCAGTGTGCCCAGTTCATGATCAGCAGACTGGACCCCCAGAACTGTATTGGGGTCTACATGTTTGCTGATGCCTATGGACATCAGGAGCTGAGGGAACGATCACAGGACTACATCCGCAAGAAGGTCAGTTTAACATGAGAACAGGATTGGTTTCTTAATGGACAAATTTGGCGCAAAATGAACCTAGGGGTTAATAACGTGTTTGAGTTCGGCCGTTTTCTGGGATATGTTTTCATGCTAATCGAATGTGACCAGTTTTATCGCAAACCGCTAACTAGCTTATAACGCTAGTCGTCGGGGCACGGCTTAAGTAAAAAGAAAACGTTATTTCTATACCACTAACAAGGCTCAAAATAGCACCACACTTCCACGGTAGCACAATGAGGGTCCCTACACGTAAACCGAGGCATTGAGAACTTTGTAATTGTACAGACAGTTTATTAAAAAGATAGATTATAAAGACAGAACCGTTCATGTATACAGGCCGGCGCCATCTTGGGAAAACCGTCACGACCAGTCAAACGACGAACGCCATGCAACGTGAGCTGAACTGTCACTTGAAATCTCCCATGGTCCGTGGTTTCCCAATGGGTCGATAGGACTTACGTTTGTGAAATGTAATTGAATGATGAATTATATCTGTTTATTAAATTATATGCACAACGTTCGACTGGTCTGACTGTTTTCCCAAGATGGCGCCCGCCTGTATACGTGATATAAACTTGTTAGTGGTATAGACCCTTTGCACGTGACGTCACACTCTACTCCCGCGAATTATGAACGCCATGACGGACGGCGGAAGAGCTATTCTGTAGACGGACGGCAAGTCAAACGAGTGTGTTCGCTGTTTTTGTTCTCACATACACAATCTGCAGAGTAATCCTCACCAACACAAGCATGTATATGTATTGCCTTTCTGTTTTAAATGACTGATAAATAATAATAAAACTTCCTCACCTAGCTAGCTGCCGTGCTAACCAGCTGTTCCTGCTAACAGGTCCCACATAACTATCGTCGGTTATTCAGTGACCTACATATCCCAAAAAGTAAGCCGTTCCCTTGATCATTTAACTTAACACACATACAAAAAAATATTGCTTAAATTAAAGATGACATGGCACGGAAACTAGCTTCAAAAAGGCCAAACAACTGAATTAAATGCGGGTCTGCGGAGCTCCTACCCCGGTTAGCCGACCAGCTAGCTGCAGCCAGAGCCATATCACTCTGCTAGCTTTGGACTGCTCGCTAGCTGCTGCCCATCGCGTCGAAATATCCACCGGTCAGCAGCGAATATAATCACAGATAAGACGATGGCTAGATGTTACATTATGTGTGGTTAATACTGACCATAGACACTCCGTGATTTACTGCATGGATTAACGTGTGATGAATTATTTCCCAGAGCTGGGATGCGTTCAGGCATCCATTAGAAAGATGCATTGGCTCAGCCAGTGAACAACGGTACGTGCCTGTAGCTAGCTTGCCCTGCTAGCTGATAGCCGTTAACTTCTAGCTGCCGTCCTGTGAGTGTATGTATGTAGACTTCTGTGATAATCATCCCAATAACAATCCACGGTGGTGTGGCTATGTCCTCCAGAGGACAGGTCATGTCACGTCTTGAAGAACGAGACAGACAGAGGGGCAACAGGCAGATGAACTTGCTGCTCCAAGCGCAAGCTAAAGCTAGCCTTCAGTAACTGGAAGACATAGCCACACCACCGCCACTGTTATTGGGATGATTATCACAGAAGCCTGGCTGAATACACATCCGGACGGCACGCTAACGGCGGGGGGCGGCTAGCTACCGGCAGGATCGAGACAGGGACCAGGGTAGGTGAATTTAAACAATGTCTGAAGAAGCCATGAACAAGAAGAAGATACGGTAGTAGTAGTATTATTATTATTACAGTTTATTTAGTGTTATTTATTTGAAACTAATGAAACTTTCCGCTCGTCTACTACACTGTTTAGCTTGTGATTCTGCCGTCCGTCATGGCGTCGTCACGTGGTCGTGGTCACGGGTTTGCAAAGGGTCTATAGAAATAGCAATTTCTTTTTATTTTATCCGTGCCCCGATGACTAGCGTTATAAGTTAATTAGCGGTTTGCGATAAAACTGGTCACATTCGATTAGCATGAAAACATATCCCAGAGAACGGTCGAACTTGGACACGTTATTAACCTCTAGGTTAATTTTGAGCCAGATTTGTCCTTTAACAGTTATTTGCATTGTGATTTAATGATTTTGCTTGCTGCTACCATATTCCACTTTTCATTAAAAAAAACAACCCTGTTTTATTCTGGCCTTGTAACAGTGCTTCCTTTGTGTTTGGTTGCTAAAATCTGAAACCTTTTATGTTTTTGTGGTAGTTCTTGTGTGTGTCATGGGAGCAAGAGTTCCTCCAGATGACCAAGGAGCAGTTGGTCAGCATTTTGAACAATGATGACCTCAACGTGGAGAAAGAAGAGCATGTATATGAGAGCATTGTCCGCTGGCTGGAGCATGATCTTTCTGGCCGTGAGGCCCACCTAGCTGAGGTTTTTTCCGAATGCATCCGTCTGCCCCTGCTGGATGAGGCCTTCCTCAGTCGGATACCCGCCCCTTTTGCTTGTGCCCTATCCCTGTCGAAGGACCCTGCTGAGGCCAAAGCTCGCCTCACTGGCACCAACGGTTGCCCACAGCGCCTGGGTATGACTGCTTCTGAGATGGTCATCTGCTTTGACGCCGCTCACAAACACTCAGGGAAGAAGCAGACGGTGCCTTGCCTCGACACTGCCACAGGAAGAGTGTTCAAGCTCTGTAAACCACCCAATGATCTCCGGGAGGTCGGTATCTTGGTGTCCTCAGAGAATGACATCTACATTACCGGAGGTTACAGACCGAGCAACAGTGAAGTTTCCATAGACCATCGGGCAGAGAGTGACTTCTGGCAGTACGAACACGCAGGCAACCGATGGCTTCCACGCGCACCTCTGCTGAGAGCGAGGATAGGCTGCAGGCTTGTGCACTGCTGTGGGAAGCTTTATGCACTGGGGGGCAGAGTATATGAAGGTGATGGGCGAAATGCATTAAAGTCAGTAGAGTGCTATGATGCCAGGGACAACTGTTGGACAGCAGTCAGTCCTATGCCAGCGGCCATGGAGTTTCACACTGCTGTGGAGTACAAAGATCGCATCTATGTCCTCCAAGGTGAGTTCAGGTTCGGGTTACTTTATTTGTACCCGTAGGTAGATTTGTTCTGCAGCAAGAGTATGACATCCATCATAACACACAACTACGAAAACACCAAAGACAAGTACTTAAAATGTAATGTAGTAATACTGCTTATATGAAACTATGCAATGTCTTCAGTGAGCTGAAGTTGATGTGATGTCATATTTCTCATTCATTCAAAATATTCTGAAAATATGTACAATATTTGACATTTATATGACAAAGTATGTTAAAGCAGTTGACCACAGCTCTAAATAACATTTATTTTTGTTTTCTGCAGGTGAATATTTCTTTTGCTTTGATCCCCGTAAGGACTATTGGAGTCATCTTGCACCGATGACTGTCCCTCGGAGTCAGGGTCTGGCGGCCTTGTATAAGAACTGCATCTACTACATTGCCGGCATCTGCAGGAACCACCAGCGCACCTTCACTGTGGAGGTCTACGACATTAAGAAGAGCACATGGAGCCGCAAGAGAGATCTGCCCTTTGACCAAGCCACAAGCCCGTATATAAAGGCCATGCTGCTGCAAGGCAAGCTACACCTGTTTGTACGAGCCACACAGGTGATGGTGGAGGAGCATGTGTTTCGCACCAGCCGCAAGAACTCCCTTTACCAGTACAACGATGAAGCAGACGTTTGGACCAAAGTTTATGAGACACCTGACCGCCTCTGGGATTTGGGTCGCCATTTTGAATGTGTCGTGGCCAAACTTTACCCACAATGTCTACAGAAAGTGCTTTGAGGTAGCTGGTTTTTTGTAAACCAATCTATAGGGCAGAGGGAGTAGTGTGTGTCCTGCCTGCCTTGTGCCTGGTGTTACCTTGGGTTTGCACCGCAAGGACCATTTTGGGTTAAGTCTTAAGGCGTTCAAACTTTGGTTCAACATGATCAAAATGGGGGTGCTTTTAAAGCTTGCAGTATTTTTTTTCCAGACAGCACCAACTACCCACACGGATGCTTGTTTAAAAAACAGTACAACGAATCATAAGTGCAATTATCCTATTTTTTGCTTGTTGTTGAGCCATGTTCTATTTTTGTTTTAGATACATATAAGTAAGGATTTTTACAAATCATAAGCATGCGAATGAGGGTATTGACAGGATAAAAGTGCCCTCTGGAGATATGGATGCTATGTGTCAGCATAAAGTGAAAATCTATATATATATGACTATATAAACTATGTATTCATACGGGTAAGATGAGTACTATAGCTCATTAGTAGGTTGCTGGCTCTGAGGCTTTTGTGTTTGTGTGTGTTTTTACTATTATTTTTTCTATTCTGTTTTCAAGTCTTTCATCTTATTTTATAGACAGGTTTTGAAGTGTGCTTATGATTTACATTACCTTTTAGTGTTTTTGAAGCTTGAAGCTCATATGATATATTAAGGCCCCCTCTTCCTTCACATGCGTCGGTGTGTCAAACAATACACAAGTGTGGCTTCCGAGCTATTTTTAAGTTTTGCTTGAGATTCCAGTTGCATGGGGGGCTTATACCTCCCACTCTTTGAGTTGGCATCCATTTTGTGTCACATGTGAAGACAACTTAAGTGAAATGTTAGAATACTCACTCTCCACATTGGAGAAACATGGACGGAGTCAAATTTGTGTCAACACTAAGTGGAACGTTCAGACCAACTAACAGGCTTACCTCAGAAACTTCAGATATGTTTGATTAGGAGAAAAGGGACATTTCAGGCCATAGTGTTGATTAAGCAACTGTGTGAAAAGCTCAGTTAAGCATCGAGCTCTGTTGAGGTTGTTTTTCGACATTGGATTAATAATCATTTGAAAAAAAGGTTGAAAGAACCTTCCTCTTAAATGCCAAAAAAGCATTTGAGGTCTTGTTATAGTTGATCTGGACATTGAAAAGAATTGTGTGGTAGCAATAAGTCATGGAACTGTGATTAGGCTATATTATGTTATATTACCTTAGTAAAAGTGCATTCATTGTTTTGCGTGCTTGTCTCTGCTTGTGAAAATCATGGTAGTTCCAATGATTGTGTGGCTGTTGCATGGGTGCAGGCTTGAAGTGATGCGTAATTTAGTGCAGATCATTCGGGATGCCAATGTGCCTGTGGCTTGAAAAGTGGCCTCAGAATCAAAAACTGTTCCTCCTGATGAAGATTATCTGAAAAGTCTTACTCAGCGTTGCACTGAATCACTCTCCACTTCAGCAGTCCTTAACTGCAAACTTTACGAAGCACCCTCGTGAACAAGTGAGGGTGCCTCGGGTTGTGTGCTAATTCATCTAACCATGAGCCATAATTTCGTCTCTACACGCCATCACACAGAGGACACAAGTTGTTGGTGCTGCTTTTTGTTTTGTTGACAATCTTGTATAGAAGAATTAATACAACCACTGAGTGGCGTTCCTTGTGAAACGCATTTTCAGTGCCGTCAATTTCCTCATGCAGGTTCCTGTGTCATCTTTGCACTACACATTTCTCTTGTATTTCATCTTAAAGAAGAGTACCCCTCTAATACAAAAAAAAGGTGTTTGTAACCACATAGCAATCATCTAAGAGATTTACATGGACATTAACACCAGAAGAGTCACATTCAGTAAGGACTTGAGGATATGATGTAACTTCTCCAAGAGAAGATCCACTGTTGACTGACTTGGAGCTCATTTTGAATTGACCCTGCTTGAACAATGCTCTCAAAACAGCCCTCACAGAGTGTGAGAGATGGTTTGAGCTTCATCCACATGCCTACAGATGGCCATTTGAGAACCAGGAACAGAGAACTCTCAGGATTTCTACTGATACACAGTACTGTATTTACATTATTTTTTTTGTTATGTGTAATATACTGTACTATAGGTTTGCTGTACTTGCACAGTTTTTTAAACTTCCTTTCAGTTTCTTTTATAACTTGAAAAAAAATAGATGTGATTTTTCTTTTTGTTGTCTCCAGTGGCTGTTTTTTTTTCTTTCTTTATGTACTTACCTATTTAGTTCTGGTAGAGTAATCCCGCTCTGTTGAGAGAAAAAAATGATTACCCGCACGAGTGATATTTTGTCTCCCAGTAGTACAGTAGTATTTCTTTGTAACATCTCACCGAAACTAAGCATTACAGATCAAGTAACTACATCTTTAAATCACGTTTTAAACACCAGTCATGTAATACAACAAGCTAAAAAAAACAACTGCTTTCTTTGTTAAAGAGTCAGTGGCCCTGGGCTGCAATACATTTACATGCATCACTTATGGGTGCTATTCTATTGTGTTCATGCTTTTCTTTCGCTGGTTTGTCTGTTTTGGGTTTCGGGTTATAGTGGTGGTTGAGCTCAACTGTGAAATTCACATTGCACATAATTTGAAAATAAAACTATTAAAAGTGAAATGTGTTAATGTATTCTCCACTGTTAACAGTATAACATAATTTTTGTCACACACCCCAGTCAGTTGTCGTAGTTACAGACATGTATTGGGTGAAAGAAACACTGTGAACTGACAACAATGTAGGATTTTGTAACCCAGTGTTCCAGACCTTTTTTCCTTCAGGGACTCCTGTCATTGTGACACATGTTATGGTTTTGTTTTTTTAACAGTACAGAACAAGTGATAAACTTTACAGTTAAACCAAATAGTGAATGCAGTCAGTGACTGCAAGGAAGCCAGAAGAAATGAGCGATTTGGATGAATTGAGCAGATTATTTCTGGTGAATGTTGCATCAGATGTTCTCCATAATGTGTAATTTAGCATTTAAGTTCTTGTCCCTGACGTTTAGTCATTGCTCTATTAGCTCTCTGGTTGTTTCAACTGCGTACTTTTCTAATGCAGGATGGGGCTGTTTAGCATAGACGGGAAGGCTTGTGTTCTTCAACGTTCCCTTATCCTGTGGGTTTCTTTAAAGTTTGTATCTTAATCCAAACTTCAAAAATAACAATTGCATTTATTTTTCTTCACAGAGAATGAATGACATGCTGAGATATAGGCCAACTGTTTAAAAAAAAAAGAAGAAGAAGAAAGTTGTCTCTCTCTCTCTCCCCCCTCCCCCCCCCAAGGCTCTTGGAGATCCTGAAACACGTCAAAAAGGCGAGGGGAAACCCCCCCCCCCCTTAGCCATCAGTGTGCACGTGACCTGATGTCAAATAAAGCAGCAGGCTGACAATTTGGTCAGTAATTTTACTGTGGAGACAAACGGGCTGCAAAGGCGCTCAGTGAAAGGTAACGTGTACCCGGGCTTTCTACAATATGTTTAGGAGCTTGTCTGTTTGTTTCTGTAATGCTTTGAAAGTTAACAGCTTTACGCAGCAGTGACGCTGTGTCACTGATTCCGATCGTTGTCCACGTGTGAAGTAAAGTTGCGTCTCCTTCCGTCCGACTCCGCGCGGAAAGGCAGCCACGAGCCTTTCTTTCACTGAAAACGTTTGCCGTTTGACCTGATCACGGTCTATAATGAAAGATGTAGACTTGTGCACTGGTTTGGAAAGAACTTTAAAGAACTTTTTAGTTAGTTTGATCCAGTCACAATTAAGTGGTAACGTTAAGCGCCTCTCGCTGGAATTATTTGTTGTAAGTTAAGTCTACAGATGCTATCTGCCTGGTTCATTACTTTTAACAAATACAACCGCAACTTCAGTTGTTTATACTGCATTTATAAGACATGTTACACTTTTCTCAATGTTGTAAGCCTCATGAATAAGACACACTGTCACATGCAGCTAAGGTCTGTATTCGCCGCTAGGCTGAGCTCCATACTAACGTTACTAAACTTATTTAAAGGCGCTGTGAGTCATTTTTATTTATTTTATTTTTTATTTTTTTTAGCATATAAATTACAGGTTTATTCACATTAAGTGGATAACTGAGGCGCTTGATGAAATGATGAAACCTCAGCATTTTGTGTTTCTCATTATGAAATCACACTCCCATTAATAATTCAATGTGAGATGTGGACTTCTGTGTAGTATGCATATATTATTCCTTTATTGATGGTGTCTGTTGTTTGTATAGCCTATGTGTTTATGTTACATTCTATTGCTGCACAATGAATTGCTCCTCAGGGATAATAGAGTCCTTGACTTGAAATAAATTTTTAGGTCAGTTACACTCGTCTTTTCAAACATGACTTATGTAAACCAATATTTCACATCCTCACTTTGATTTACTTGTCATATTGTATTAGTCCATGTAATACCTGCAAGTTTGGAAGTTATATCTTCATTCTTTTATCTCATTTGATGACAAAGTTCACAGTTTAAATGTGAATGCCTACGCTACATCATTAAGCTTTTTGTTGTTGTAAATGTGTCCATAAATACCATATATTTAGTTGTTTTTGATAATACAAGGTTATGTATGGTTTTTCACTCTTTGAACAGGAACATGTCCCCTGCTCGAGCAGCTGAGTTGGACTACAAACCCCTGGATGGTGGTTGGGGCTGGATGGTGGTGTTTGGAGCCCACATTTCCATTGGATTTGCATACTCTACGCCCAAAGTCCTTTCCATTTTCTTCGAAGCGATCCAAGAGGATTTAGGAGCCGGCTACAGTGAAATGGCATGGATTTCCTCTATCATGCTAGCTGCCATGTATGCAGGCGGTGAGTTGATTCAATCAGTATTTGTTTCATTATCTGCCCATATGGAACACTAATCACAGCTATCAGTAGCTTTCCTTGTGACAAAATTAGCGCCAAATCGCTCACACATCATTTGCTTAATACTATTTGAAAAAGGTGGGTAACTCCCTGTGAAGTTTGTAGTGATGGAGTACACATTCCTGCCAATGGTTTCACACTGACCCCTTTTCCACCTGGTATTCAAATTTGCCCTGAGTGATCCAATCACAAGTGGATATCTGTAAGTATGTGTGTTCACACCTGGCAGTAGACTGTGTCTTCAAATGCGTCCTGAGTGACCACTTGTGATTGGATCTCACTTCACCGCTCTTGATTGATCGGGGTTTTTATTTATTTTAACAGAATTTCCAACAAATATACAATGATATTCCAATTTTCAGCCATACATACAACCATTTGCTGTTCAGTACAATTCATAGTAAATGAGGTCCTTTTGTGCTGAGGACATTTTGAATTCAGAACACATGTTGTGTGGCTGATAGTTATGTTTAGAAATCAGAGACTAAATCTGTTCAGATTTCCGATCATCTACAGTGTGTTGTTAATTAAAATCAGCAACAGATCGCATGCAGAGCATTTTGAGAGCTACACTGTCATAATTAAAACAACTGGAGACTGTGTACAAGCTGATATATGGGTCTGATAACATTTTATTAAATCGGAATCGGACCACAGTGTTTCTGTGACTTCCTGTTCAGCCTGAAGGCGGCTGGAAACTGTCCGACTTGACAGTGGATTTTTGTCACCGCCCCTGGCTGCTCCCGCCTGCTCTCGTCCACTTTACAGGCGAGGCGCAGTTCATCTCGAACGAGCCTACTAACTTCAAATCCAGAGTTGCAGCACAGCTGTCTGGAATTGAGTGAGGTCATGTACCTTCAACCCATCGCAGGTTCTGTAGCCAACACCTCTAAATCAATAGTCTACTCTTTACATGACTAGAGAATGCATTTACTGTGTTCCCTTAGTTTACCTCCAAGAACCAGCACTGGTATTGGTCTGCTGATCAAAAACGCCTTAAAATCCCTTTAGAACATTGCACTTGAACACACCACAAACGCTAAAGCTAATGGCCAGCTGAATGCAGACATGCACGCCTGCGTGAGTGGGTATATGTCGTCAGTGTTGTGTATTTTTAGTTATCAATCGGCATCATGGCCTAAACTAGAGAAATAAAAAACTCCAGTTAAATGTCTTTTAGTTATTTGGCATCGGTCTTCTCTACAAAGAAAACAACTGTTGTGCTCATTTGGAAGAGACAGCTAATTGATAAATTGACTTCACATGAGTTACTGCACCCACTGAAATAGTGTTAAGCTGCCTAATATGAGGAATGGTGTTGGCATGTTTTGCTCACCTGACTTAAATTCAAATATCCAGATTGTACAGTATATAAGTAATTTGATGTACAATGATCTAAGACCCTAAAAAGAGAGATTTGCCAAGATGAGAACATGGTTTGATGCCAGAAGATGCTTTCCCTTTCTTATAATAACATCACAATTGGCTGCTCAACTACACTCTGGCTTGGCATAGCACTATACTGTACACCCAGGCCTGAAATAGCACTGTCAGACTAGACAAGAGTTGTCCGCATCCAGGCACTACTTCTGGCAAAGTGGTTCTCAACATTTTTGGCTTTTGGCCTTTCTAAGCCAAGCAATGCCGGTCTACGAGTTGTGAGTAGTTAAACCAAACAGTGATGTTCCTTTCTCAGAATGTTTTAATAGTTTATTTATAAAGAGGTGAAACTCTTAACTGTTTTACAATAAGTTACAAGTTGAGAAAGTTTGGGGAAAATAAACTTCTTTAAATTTTCTTTTCATAGGAAACATCTGGTAGATTACCTTTTTTCATGTTTGGCACTACATAACCTCAGCTTTATTATACCCCTTTCACACCAACGGTTCAATCAGGGTTATAGCCAGGTCGATTGTCTGTTTGAATGGGGTAACCCTCATTGATCTACTCGGCTTCGCAACCCAGGTCGCCAGGTGGGTTTGATCAGGGTAGATTAGGGTCGATTTTAATGTGAATTTGCACAAAATACTCTGAGAAGTGTTTTATGGTTATTTTATCTGTGCTTCAGAACGTAATCACTGCGAAACTATCATAAAGTAAGCTTTATTTATCTCCCCCTTCTGTACGATTCAAGTAGCTACAAAACATTAGTTCTGCTGGTAGGGGAGAGCAGGGTAAGGTGTCACATGGCTAAGGCCCCGTTTACACGAAGGGAAGAGGCAGATATTTTCCTGCGGTTTGGCCTCTCATTTACACGAAAACCCCGTTTTTATCACAGAAAACGGTTATTTCTAAAAACTCTGGCCAAAGTGGAGATTTTGGAAAACTTCGTTTGCACGTTTGCATGTAAACTGAGACAAACGGAGGTTTAGGCAGCCGAGAGAGAGGAAGAGGACGTGATTGGTTGCTGTTGTTGCTATTGTCGGGATTCTGATTGGCTAACGTGGGCTTGAGCTTCTCGTTACACTGCCACCTACAGGTCTGGCATGCTCTTGACGGCATTGACTGCATATATACACAGGTACATATAAACGAACACTTTTCTGAAAACTGAGAGGTTGAAATGTCCGTTTATGAAAATAGCCGGCCACGTGTAAACGTAGCATAAGTTGTCACAATGTTCATAACTCCACCACTAAAGGCTCTAAATCTGGAGGCTGGAGTCAAAATCTGGAACTACGAAGAACAATGCAGCTAAAAGAAGAAACATTATACAAGAGTCCTCCACAGACGATGAAGAGTGCTTCTGCCTCGTCTCTGTGGAGCCGTTTTCAAACAGTCGTACAAAAGTGACCTGGGTAAAATGTCTAAAATGCAACAAATGGGCCCATGATGAGGCCAGGCAATTTATGTGTGCCAGAATTGTGACTCTGAAGAGGAGTCTGATTAGTCAAATGCAGGGCATCTGTTTAGTTCAGAGGTTAAACATGTTAAGTTAAGCAAGTTATCTGCAGCATTCCATTCAGTTATCATGAATCTATGTGCAAGCCAAAGAACGTTAGAGTTTAAAGTTCAAAGTAAAGTGATCTTGGCACTTAATGTGTTTTTGATTGAAAAGTGTATTGTTTTTCCAGATTCTCTAGGCATGATTGTTTATATTTTCAGTTCTGGTTTGAATTTAAAAATTAAAATCAATATTCACGAATAAGAAGAAGTAGTAGTAGTTGTGTTCTTATTTTTAGATAATCTAGTGTGACAACTTACCCGCCGATGGGGCAAATTGTCACAAGTACCACATTCAACAGTCACAACTCCGTAATGAGATATGAAAATATTATGAATACAAAATATGTTCCCAGTACTTCCTTCTTTAATTTGGTATGACATATATACCATTGTGATGTATGGTGCTCAGTAAATGTTAGACAGTGTAAAAGTGTGACAACATACCCCGCTCTCCCCTACACAGCTGGACTGCAGTATGTGATGTTAGCTGTTAAGCCCCGCCCATTTGTAGAAGTTAAGGTAATTGTTATGCATTGCTCCCGGGTTGACCAGGGATATACCCATGTAGACTGGCTTGGTTTGAATTTCCAAAAGGAGGGTTAAACCCTGATCAGACAACCCTAGCCCAACTCTGGTAGGTGGTGTGAAAGAGGTATTAGTACCTAACTGTGTCTTCTGGCTTTTGTGTTTCCTCCAGCTTACATTGGCTGGATCTCTCCACACTATATCTGGCCTCTCATGGTTCTCGTCTGAACCCATTTCTTTGTTTCAAATATACTGTCGGTTCAGTGGTTAAAATGTTTGCAACATTATTCCATTTCACACAGGATACACATGCCACATTATTGCTTTCACAACAGGCAAAACAATCTGAGAAACCTAAATAGACTTTTCCACAGTGGAGTACTTTGGAAAACTCATTAGATTGAACAACATTTGACGAAATAAAAGTCTCGTGGAGGCTTTATGTGAATTTATCAGTAGCTCCTTTCAAGGTTACAGGACACCAGGGTGTGTGACTCACCTGCATTCAACTCAGAGAGGCCTAACTGGTGAAATATTCTCCTCCACTGTGGCTCAGGCACAGGGCTTTATCATATTGTCCTTGGCAAGGCTTAAGCAATGTCACCCAGTGGAGGAGAGAGACGGGGGGAATATATCAGAGGAAGGTTCAGCACACTTGGGTCTGACACCAGGGCCCCATGGGAGAGACATGACAGCCTTTTCAGAGAACCTCTGACTCGATGAGTCCGAATGATGAAGTTATAATGGAAGTAGAAATGGTGGTAGTGCGGGAGATGCCCTATTGTGACACGGCTACATTGAGAGAGATGATCTATCTTTGACCCCCGCAGGCACCTGGTTAACTGTATAAACAGCAGGATGTATATATATATATTTTTTTTATTGCATGTACTGTAGTTGAAGTGGTACAGCGGCTTTACAATTCTTTACAGCTCAGCATGAAATAAAGATTAAAAAATGAAAACTCTTCACTGTGCCTCAGTTGAGATTAAATGTACAGACATGTATAAATGTGTGTATGCTTTTAAGCATCAATATGCTTTTTTAGTGTACAGTTAATGACGTGCAGCAAAGGGCCGCAGGTCGGAGTTGAACCTGCGGCCGCTGCGACAAGGACTGAGCCTTTGTACATGCGCACGGTCTGCAGGTGAGCTATTCAGGCACCCCATACGGGGACATTTTGAAAGGGAAATTCCAGATCTCAGTTGTGATATCAGTGCATGGACATTAGCCCAGTCAGTCTGTAATCCGTACCCATTTTAATTATAGTTTTACGTTTTTTTTGTTTTTTTTTGAGGCCAAGGTGCCAAACACATTCTGGTTTCACCCTTGTAATTGTGAGGATTTGGACTATGTTCTAGTAAACGGAATATCTTTGTGTTTTTGAATGTTATGCAAAACCAGCAATTCTTTTTTTGTGATCAAATGTTTTTATTCAACACACATACACAACCAACAGTATGTTACAAGTAACGGAACATACATGTAACACCCCCTCATTCCACACATAATAAAAAAAAAAAAAAATAATAAAAAAAATGTATATATATATATTACCCATATACACACACACACACATACATATATGCACATATATATACATACATACATATACACACATACATATACACACATACACACATATATAAACTAAATAAAAACTAAAATTACATTAATGAGTAAAAATTAATAAAAGCTGTACACTTAAAACAATATCAACCTACCCTCCCCAGAACCCCGTGGGCTGGCAACTGTAATCGCAGTCGGTCTTTTAACGTCTCTCTGCTAATAAAAGCCACATATCTACATTCACCTGTCCAGCACCATTGATACGAACGGTTGAAAGTTCCATATAAACTATGTCTAGAAAGGTCCGAAGCCCAAAACCAGCAATTCTAAGACATCATG
This sequence comes from Perca fluviatilis, assembly GCF_010015445.1. NCBI lineage: Eukaryota > Metazoa > Chordata > Actinopteri > Perciformes > Percidae > Perca > Perca fluviatilis. The sequence goes on along the minus strand of NC_053115.1, from coordinate 9,284,431 downwards.
TTGTGCTTTAGGAAATTGTAACTGTGAAAATGTTGTGATTTTTCACAATCTTTGACATTTTATAGACCCAACAATTGTTTGAGAAAGTAATGGATGGATGGATAGATAGATAGATAGATAGATAGATAGATAGATAGATAGATAGATAGATAATGAAAACCATCATTATTTGCTGCCCTGTATCTTGGAATTAGTGTTTGTTTGTGGAAGAACACCAGTTAATTATACTGAAGCTAAAATGTTGCCTCAGAACTGTTGACATTCGTCTCTGGGACGGTATCCGCGCCAATACCAGTCCTGCTGCTGAATGACACTTCTTCACTCCAGATTTCTAAATGTCAGAAAAGGATAGTCCTTGCTGGGCTCACGGCTGCAAAGAAAATGGTGGCGGTGCGCTGGAAGCCCCCACACACTTTGACCATTAAGCAATGGCTTCTGACCTTTCTAGACATCGTTTATATGGAACTTTCAACCGCTCGCATCAATGGTGCTAGACAGGTGAATGTAGATATGTGGCTTTTAATGGCAGAGACATTAAAAGGCCAACTGCGATTACAGCTGCCAGCCCACGGGGTCCTGGGGAGGGTGGGTTGATATCGTTTTAAGTGTACAGTTCTTATTTCATTTTAATTCATTAATGTAATTTTTATTTTTTATCTCATTTATGTATTCATTTTTATTTGTGGGGAGGGGGGGGGGTGTTACATGTATGTTCTTTTACCTGTAACATACTGCTGGTTGTGTCTGTGTGTTGAATAAAAACATTTGATCACAAAAAATTATACTGAAGCCTGATGACATCAGAATGAGCATATAGGCAGTGTGACATGGTCACTGACTCCAGTGTGCAGTAATACACTTCAGTAGCTTCAAGATATACATAATCCTGAGGGGGAAAAAGCAATTGTTTTTAATGTGGTCTTAACTGTTTTTGTTAGCTTGGCTCCTGCTTTTGTTTGACAAACTGCTACGGCTTAACTTGATGCTAAATCCTTAAAAGTCCATGCATGGATATAATATCAGTACTTAACCTTTTGATTGTGTTGGAAATTTTAAAACGAGATCTATGCTTTTATAAGTAGTTATGTATATCTACATTTACAAATTCACACATTATATAAAGAATGCGGTCATAGAAATTCATAACAGATTCAATATACAAATGTATGCACTTTTGAAGGAGTTCATACATGCATTTGTTTACACAGATTCAGTTTAAGACCACATACTTTCCTAGTATAACTGTCTTTTTCTCATGCTCTGAGAAATTAATCATCGGCCTTGATAAACATGCTCTTGAAGACAGTATGGGCCCTATTTTGCACCCGGCGCAGCGCAAAGCCCGACGCAAGTGTCTTTGCTAGTTTAAGACCGACGCAGTTGTCAATTTCCCGTCCAGCGCCCACGTCGTTTTAATAGCAAATGCACCTGTGCCCATCTGTACGCCCATGGGCGTGCTGGTCTTACAGGGAGGTGTGTTCAGGTGCATTCTTGGCATATTTCTATCTTAAGGCAACGGAAAGTGATCAACAAACCATTGACCAACAAAAACCTGGTCTAAACTCAATAACTCAGCATTTCATTGTTATTTTAACAGCAAATTAGTAAAATGCGCCTAGGCTCGTGAACAGCGTGCGCACAATATGCTTGTTACACACACAAGGAAGCGCAGCAGCACACAAACATGCAAAAGATTAAAAATAAAAATATTACAATGTGAAATGGTATTATGAAATGATCTGCTCGCGCGCTTTCACTTCACGCACTAGCAGATAATTTCCTTCTCCTGAAAATCTCTCCCTCCTGTTTATCAAATCCTCCCATCATAATAGCAATGCGCCAAGGTACAAACCCGCCTGGCTGTTAAATGGAATGGGGGATGACACTGATTGGTCTATTGCATATTATGCCCAAAACACTTATGATTAATGAAGACACTAAGTACAACCCTTTTGAACCATGCGCCTGGCGCGCGGACCCTTTTTTCCGCCGTTAAACTAGCAAAAGTGGATTCGTACACGCCCTAAATGCACCTGCGCCAGGCGCTTCACGCCGTGTGCTTAGATCATTAAAATAGGGCCCTGGGTGTTTGCAAAACATGTAATCCTCTTGCGGCTCACTGGGTTGTTTTCAGTTATCACCATCCACACTGAAGTACTTCCCACCACTGCATTAAAAAGCTAGTTTGATTGATGCTCTTCCCATTTTTTATATATATATATATATATATATATATATATATATATATAAAATTGAGTAATATAAATATATAGTGAAACAATTGGTCTTTATCCCAAGAAGAAAGAAGTTTTCATTATGATGCGCTGCAGAAGGACTGGAGGTGCAATGTCACTCTTTCAGGCAAGGTTATGAATGAAGGGAAGGGTGACAGCATATAAAAGGCTGTTTAATTGCTGATTGATCACTGAGTGTAGCATTTTACATTATGTGGGGAGAGTATAATGAGTTGCCAAGTTGCGTCGCAGTGGACGCAAAAGTTTGAAGTGCCCTTGGTTTAGACCTAGAGTGAGAACTGCTGTGTGAACCCCCTGATCACTAGCAGTAGGTAAGTTAATTACGAACTACTAACGGTTTATATTGAGCTGTAACATTCAATAATTCTGAACTGCTCTTCTCTCTCTGTCTTTCTTTTTGTCTTCCTCCTTCTCTTTGCAGGACCAGTGAGCACTGTGTTGGTCAATCGCTTTGGAAGCCGGCCAATAGTCATACTGGGTGGACTTATGTGTGGGGTCTCTATGGTAGCCGCTTCTTTTGGGAGCTCCCTCCTTCACCTCTACTTTTGCATTGGCGTCATTGGAGGTACAGTACTTGGATATGTTTTTTAAAATATATTGTGACACTGCTGCCCTAAAAAGCTTTAGCCAGGTTGATAGATTTTACTACGTGCATAACAGCCTTGGCAATCCATAGACATTAAGTTGATCACAGCTCATAACTAAGATAAGGTAGATTAGATAGACTTTATTGATCCCAAATTGGGAAATGTCAGTGCTACAGCAGCAAAATATAAGACAAACAACACACTTACAGATTATGCAAGAAATAATGAATAGGATAGAATACAAGAACAACAATTCAAAAATAAAATACAAAGGAAAGAATGGACAAACGTATAAAAGGCACCCATGTATTTGCTATTGAATAAGCCAACTAATTCTATGATATGGATCCCAGACATATTTACCCCTTTGCTTACCATTCCAATCAGTTCAAAGACCCTCTCTGGTAGGGAAAGTCTGTATCTTTTCATATCCTTTCAGAATGTCTGGGTTGCCAGATCTGCTTCCCTTGACTGGGCTACCGTGCTGATTGTTGGGGCCCAGGGCATCTGGCCCAGCTCCTGGGGTGCAGTTAGAGCACCAAGGGGACCAGGACCAGGGCGGTAATTAAGACAGAACCGTCGCTGATCCCAAAGAGCATGGTCTTCCGTGGCCCTCTGTACTCTCCCGTAGGCTCCGATCATGCTTGTCACAAGGGGTCTCCCTGCCACCCTGCGAGGCTCATTACCCTGCCAAGGACTGCTGTGAAGGATTAATAGGCCTAGCAAGTGGCTGGGCCATGTGTGGTGCCCGGGGGCATGTGTGTGCCCCGCTCTGCTCCCCTGTGCCCTGGCGCACCTAGCAGACATATGCCTACACACATGCATACACAAATACACACACATAGGCAGAAAGATGAAAAACACCCCAGACCCCAGACTGAGTTGCTTTTACTAAGTACTTTTCTTTGTTTATACAGCTCCTAGCCCAGATTTTAGATTTAACTGATTGTCTTTCTTTGTTGTCCCTCTTCATCATTTTAGGAGGGACTGTCTTTTAAGTAGGCAGGAACAATCCAGGTCAGCTTGTCATTATACAAGGTTGTAAGTGTGGCACTTCTGCGTTGGCTTAATTTTCAGCACCAGAGGTCACCGCTTGGGAGTTAGCAGTGATAAGGATTTTGAGAAAACAAAAAAGACAGTTGACACTTGAATAGAGGGTGCTCTGGGGGCTCTGGTATGCTGATGGACTTCATACCATGTATTGATAATCACCCCTAACAGTAAACAGACAGAGATTAGTTTGAAAAACAGTGGAGTATTTCCTTAACAAGTAAATTAAACCAAATGTCAGAATAATTTAGAAGTTAAGATACTTTAAATTTACCTAAAGCTAAATTAGTTTTTAAAGGTCCCATGGCATGACAATTTCACTATGAGGTTTTTTAACATTAATATGAGTTCCCCCAGCCTGCCTATGGTACCCCAGTGGCTAGAAATGGTGATAGGTGTAAACCGAGCCCTGGGTATCCTGCTCTGCCTTTGAGAAAATGAAAGCTGAGATGGGCCGATCTGGAATCTTGCTCCTTATGAGGTCATAAGGAGCAGGGTTACCTCCCCTTTCTCTGCTTTGCCCGCCCAGAGAATTTGGCCCACCCATGAGAGAGAGAGAGACATCATGGCTTTCAAATGAGCAACGTGGCAGTTGGTCAAGGCCACACCCCCACCCTCCACCTTGCCCACCGCCCCTCTCTCCTCCTCAGTAGCTACAGACACAGAAATGGCACATACTAAGGAAAGCTCATTGTGGGACTGGCTCTAGTGGCTGTAATTCTGCACCAAGGCTGAATTTTGGGAAAGAGACTTCAGATACAGTATTAGGGGATCACTTAGGTCTATATAAAAGCATCCAAAGAGCACCATGTCATGGAACCTTTAATAACCTACTATTTAATTTTGACTTATTAACATTTCACTATTTCTTGATGCATCTAATTTGTTTTTGACATCCCTCCATGTCTTTATAATTAAGAACTCATCTGCCAAATACACAAAAAGATGCCACTTTTTGATGCTTGATGTTTGAATGACCTAAGATGTCCACAGATGTTGAAATTATTTTGACCCTCACAAATCTGATAAGATGTCACACACAGTACCTTCTCCAGTGCTCGGAGTAACTCATCATGCAGTCCCTCCAGGGCTGCAGAGAGCCGACAGGATTGAAACAGCAGCGACTTTAGAGTGAGAAATTGTGTTGTGTTACATCAACCTGTTCTCACTCCCGCTTGGTCACTGGCTCTCAGTGACACATACTGATGCAAAGTCGGGCACGTGGAACTGCTGGGATTGGTAGAAGTCGTGGGAAACTCCGGTTATTGGTCAAATTTGCGGGTGGCACCGAATTCACGATGATTGGTTGAATTTGCGTGAATTGTTGCAATCGCGACGTCGCGAATTCCTGGAGGGACTGGTTATGTAACCCTTACAATAGCAATTTAACGACTAATCATTTACATTATTTTACTATTGCAAACAAATTCTACATTCCTGTTTTTTAAATGTATATTATAAGTATAAAGGTACTTTAAAATCAAGATGGCTTTTTATCGTAGAAAACTATTGCTGAAATACACTCTATTTCTATAAATCTTACATATATTATAAGATATTATAAATCCCCTGTTTAGTCCCACTTATTATTCACAAAAAACCTTTTTCCTTGAGCTTCATTATGGAACCAGCGAAGACGATTAAATTGACATTGGAAAGGAACATAGCATCCTAACCATCTACCTGTAGCTCTTCATCTTCATGGGAAAATAAGGTGCTATTAAATGGAATTCTTGCGTAAAAAGGCAAGCGAGTGAATGTATTACCGAGGCACTCTCATTTATTTCTACTTAAATGGAGAAATTATTTCTGAAATAATTCCAGCATTCTGTAATGAGATTTTAGCCAGCAAAAGTGAAATGAGATGGAACCTTAATGAGCACCAAATCAGTCTTGATTTAATTTAGCGAGTACCCTTTAGAGTTTATGTCCAGGAAAGATTTCTTACTGAGGATTTTTAAAATGTGACTTGTGATTTATTTTTTTATCTGTCTACACACAGGTTGTGGACTCTCCTTAAACCTCAATGCGTCTCTCACCATCATCAGCAAGTATTTCCTGGCCAGACGTCCTTTAGCTAACGGACTGGCCATGGCCGGGAGTCCAGTGTTCGTGTGTGTCCTGGCCCCCGTCAACGAATATTTACTACAAAAGTTTGGCTGGAGAGGAAGTCTCCTTATCCTCGGGGGTCTGATGCTCAATTGTTGTGTTGCTGGGGCCCTGATGAGGCCTGTCATTCTGCCTTGTAAGCCTTCCACTTGTGCACCACAGAAGAACATGGAGGAACAGCCAGATAAGTGCAACACAAGGCTAAAAGGAAGCTGTATGAACAATGCTAAGAAGTTCTTGGATTGGACCTTCTTCAAGGATAGAGGTTTCATCATTTACCTCATTGGGAATGTGTTGTTCATCTTTGGTGCCTATGCACCCTTTGTGTTCCTGTCAGCCTATGCTATTAGCCAAGGTGTTGATGAGTACTCTGCAGCCTATCTGCTCTCTATTACGGGCTTTGTGGACATGTTTGTTAGGCCTAGCACTGGCCTGATAGCCAACAACAAGTGGGTGAGGCCCAGAATACAGTACTTCTTCAGCTTTGCCATGATTTTCAACGGCACGTGCCACCTACTGTGCCCACTGAGCAAGAGCTACGCTTTCCTGGTGACCTACGCAGTATTTTTTGGCATGAGTTTCGGCATGGTTTTCGCCCTGATATTCGAATGTCTGATGGACCTGATGGGAAATCAACGCTTCCCCAGTGCTGTTGGACTGGTCACCATCATCGAGTGCTTCCCCATACTACTGGGACCACCTGCTGGAGGTAACTTACCATACACTATCCATTTACAGACATGACAGAAGCAGCCTGACTTACTGGAAAAAAAAAACAAGCACGTATTTACTTTCAGCTTACTTTAGATTACCGTACACTGATCCATTCTGCAACTGAGGGGCCAAGAGGGAGTAAACAATGTACATCTATATAAAAACACACACTTGCGGAAAATTCCATTGTTAACAAAAGAAAAAAATAGCCGGTTTGGCGCAAGCTCCTTTGTAAATAATGCAGCACACTCAATTACAAAGAAATGATTTCTCCCTTGTGTGTTTATCTGTGTTTTAGTCATGGGCTGTGCATTGTGTAGCAGTAGAGCTCAATTACTTGCTAGGGTGTAATTACTGTAAAACAGAGTAGGATTATCACTGGCGAGTAGGACAGTTTTGGGATGCACATTAAAGTAGCAATTGGTCATGGTTATTTACTGCTGGAAAGTAGCTGTACTCATTGCTCAGGCTTGTATGAAGTCTACTGGATTTGGCCTCTATAGAAATTATGGAACATTTGGAACTCAAAGTTAAGAAGCTCAGGTTTGTGTGCGCCCTTTACATTTACTGATTGATATTGAAAATATGTTGGAAACGCAAACAAAGAGGCAGAGCTGTAACCCTGTGCTCCTTTTTTAAGGGGGCCTATTATGCTCAATCTCAGGTTTGTATTTTAGTTTTCTTGTAGAACATGTTAACATGCTCTTATGGCACAGTTTCTGAATACAGACTGTGTATTTCTCCAAGGATTGAGCATTTTCATACTTTCACAGTATTTTTATAGCACTTCAACCTGCTTCAAAATCATAAAAGACATGATAATCTTACTTTTTACAATATGGCACCTTTTTAAAAGAAACTTATTATAATAGTATTTTATGTTTTGCCTAGATATTGAAAGTCGTGTGCTCCAGAGGTCCCCTTACTTTGATGACCTTACCTGACAGACTTTTTTGGTTAAATCTTTTGTCTTTAATTGATCATATAAATAATTAAGACAATATTAATTCATATAATTAAGACCAATATTAATTCATAAATTAAGTGACTACCATTTAATACATGTTGTTAGTGGGGGTTTATATAATGGGTCAGACTGACTTTAGTTATTTGTATTGCTCAGCATCATCCTTTAAGCTGAATTACTGAACTCCTTTTTCTTACCAGCCCTACAAAGACAAGAAAAAGCCCTTTTTCATGTGATGACTTGTATCTCGAGCATTCTTCTGTCTCGGACTTTAGATTGGAGTGCGAACAGCTACCTTCATGGTCTAATTACCTTGTAATCAGAAGGCTATTGTTTACCCTCTCTGCATTCTTGCCATTTTCAAGATTAGTGCACTTTTGAAAAACCCCACTGTAAAACACTCTCTTGATTCAGTAAAAACGGAAGCATCGAACCAAATGACAGTAACTTCCTTTTTAAAAAGGAGCCATCGGAGAAAATTATTTTAAGTGACAATTTGTTACCAATAGAAAGAGAAAAGCACTTTTAATTGAGGTATTGCTGTTGTCATCAGGGCCTGTAAAAGCTCCCAAAGTAGGTAGAAAATCAGTTCTTGCATGTATATTTATTAATGCTTTCTTCTGAGGTAACTACTTTGTTGTGAAATAATTTTCAAGTGAACATTTTCACACTGCTGGACACATGTTGTGTAACAAACTGCACAAAAAGTAAAGTACCACACCCGCAGTGTCATTGCATTTTTTAAGTTAGGAGCCAATATGTATGTCTTTGCAGTGATCATTTTAAAGCTTAAATTATTTTTTTATTCATTTTTTCACATCGAAGTTGAATGTAATCATCGAACAATCTGCATCTGGGTTTTTTTTAAAGGAAGGTTTGGAACAATAAGTTGAGTGTGTTACTCGTTGATCCAGACGGGTCAAGTTTAGGGCTGAAATGATTAGTTGATTAGTCAAGCAATAGATAATCAGCAACTATTTTAATAGATTCCAGACATTTTTCACAGTTTGACATTTTATAGACATTTTTAAACAAAAAAAACCCATTAGTCTTTAATGAAAATAATGGTTAGTTGCAGCCCTCAAGTTATTTATATAGCCCAAACCAGTAACATTTACTGAAATACTGTACTTATGTACAATTTTGACATTTTGAGGTACTATAAAATATACATCAGATTAAGCTACCTTGTCATATGTAAAATAATTAAAATGCTCCACCTTTATCAGCTACAACATACAATGATGAACACATTATGCGTCACTAGTTAGAATTCAGCAATATAATAATTAATCATTTTGAAATGGGCCATTCTGCATAATGAGTACTTTTACTGTTGGTACTTTAAATACATTTTGATACTAATACTTTTTGTACTTTTACTTGATTACGATTTTTAATGCAGGACCTTTTACTTGTCACAAAGTATTTTTACAGCGTAGCGTTGTCTAAATACTTCTTCCACCACTGGCCCAAACTTACAAATTTGTCTCAGAACTTATGTAGAACATATTGTTAAGCACACTGTATGTTGAGAGATTATTTTTGGAAATCACCACACATAAAAACCTCAAAATTACTAATTGCAATAAAAATGTAATTAAGGTTGATTGTCCACCCGTCTGAGCTAGATAAAATAAACCCAAAAAAAACTACTTAGCCAATGTGAGCTTAAGCCCATTTTGTTAGCCATTAAATTAAACACATGCACAGTGTCCCCCTAGAACGTATACAAGCAGTATGTGGGATGAGTGTGTTTCTCAACCATAATTAGGGGTGCACCGATATGAATTTGGCAGATACTGATAACCGATTTTAACGTTGGCGTTTGCCGATAACCGATATTTACCAATGTCAATATGAACAGTATGGAAGAAGTTTCTCTGATGTTCATATTTTGTACATACTGAAAAATGTGTAAACACTGAATTTGCAAAAGAAATGTCTCTTTATTTGCAAAACATTTTGAAAAGCCCATAAATCATAAATTTACTGTTGAAGTTACAGGGCCACCATGATAAACACAAGTAACTAACCGTATTAGTTTGAGGCTACCTTTACAACTTATTAGCAAGTTTATAACTTAATGAAAGTCGAGTTTAACTCACTCACATCTGTGAAAAGTTAGGATCATAAATCAATATATCCTGTTTAGCTTTTATGACTAACCTGGGTTGGCAAGGGAGAGATCAAAAAACTTGAAGGAGCAGCTTGTCACTAAAATGAGAATAGCTGGACCACCTTAAATCAGTGAGCCTGTCCTGAAGATGTCCAGACCGTGGACAATACTTTGTCCTCAGCATGTAAATCCTGTGCTGCGTTGCATCACTGCGTCACAAACTCTGCATGGCCAAACAAAAAAACACAAACACACACACACACACACACACACACACACACAAACACAAACACACACACACACACACACACACACACACACACACACACACACACACACACACACACACACACACACACACACACACACACAACGGCAGCTAGACAGAAATAATCCTCTGTTGTTCACATCGGACCAGTTTTGCTCATCGGACCAATGCTGATATATTACAGAATAAACAGATCAAAATGTATAAAGTTCTTATTTAGGCTAGTGCTCAGCTTGTGCACCAATCTACAGTATGTCCACTTTCAAGTTAATGTAGAGAGGCCTGTTTAGCACCCTACTTAAATATCCTGAATCTGCAGTACTGATCTGCCTATGATATCAACTGTAGCTATTGGGACACTGACAAAGTTTTCCTTTGCCTCCAACCGGAGTTTTAATGAGGTGAAATGATATAGGCCCCCCCAGTTTGTCTGTTCTGAGGCGCTCATTTAATAGGGTAAATAAGTGCCTCCTTGCACGTCTAACATTCTCCTCCAGAGGGCACAATCGTTATGTCTCCCCTAACCAGTCTGCTTGTTACTGCACCCCCAAACCACCGGGTCAATCCAATTAGGAGGAAGTGAGGTAAGTGGGTGTAATTAGCCTCTTGCTTTGGGTGTTTAATGACGCTCAGTTCAAACTCTCATTGAAGTCCTGTACCTGGGCCGTAATTAAGCTGTGAATACATTAAAAAAGAAAGAGGTGACTATGCCAGATGGACTTAATTACCACTCAGCCAATCAAATGCTGTCTTAATGAATGTGATGGTCATTGTCGTACACACACCAGATGAGTGCTATCAATCAGGTGATACACACTGCTTTGAGATCCAAATACAAAGTGACCCCTCCCAGTATGGTACATGCACACACACAATTGTTATCATCATTGTTTGTCGTAAAGATGGTAATTGGCACACTTAAGGAGACCTGCCAAGGTAGACCTTTTTTAATTTAATAGATTTTGATAAGATACTGTAACTTGCTTTGCAATAAAGGTTCCTTCGAAGCTGATAAGTAATGGAGTCATACAAGGTTGGAGGAAAATAAACCTGAACCAGGTTGTCAGAAACGCACTCTGAAAACCTGGAGGCTAAAATCTGATCTAAACTACATTTGTCACTTTCTGCAGACTTGAGCTCGATATTTATGGCTCTGAGAATGGGCCTCTCTTCTGATTCGTTTTGGTAGCAGCCGTCCAAATTGCCTTCCCAGAGACGCACGGAGAGCCAGGAAAGGTGTAATGGCCCGCTGTCATTTCCGACATGGCTCTTCTCAAATTGTCGGTGCTCACTCTCACTCCCTCGCGCACACAGAAGCCAAATCTGAGTTTGGTCTTGCTCTTCACCTTCAAAGTTGTAAAGTGGTCGAATGAAGACAGTATTCAGTGACCTATTGAGTTTTGCTTGTCGTGGTGCACAACATTTCCCAAGTGTGTTTTTGTTTAGACATAGTGTGGCATAAAATAGGTACAACTGACGCTTGCTTGGTTTGAAATATAATTTCTTTGCACCCTTCTGCCCTTCTCCACACAGGGTTACTGGTGGACATCTTTGGTGAATACAAATACCTTTTCTTAATGAGCGGCTCGGTGATCGTGATTGCTGGGCTCTTTCTCTTCCTCATGAACATCTACAACTATTACATGCTGGAGAGGGAGAAGCCAGCAGAGGACAGCGAGCAGAACCAAAAAACCATAGAGAACCATGACCACAGCACCTCAGACGCAGAGATGAAAGCAGTGATGGAACAGACTGAGCCTCAGGCTAAAGAGAAGAACGGTGCTCAGAGAGATCCACGTCTGGAGAATGCAGAAACCCCTAATTAAATGGGAATTAAATTTAACTCTCCATTTATATGTTTTTTAATCACTGCAGAAGAAAAGGGTTCAACAAGATGATGCGATTTAAAGGAGCGCCAGTTGAACCTGAAAGAACGACGTAGAAAATGTGCTGGAAATATGGCATTCCTGTTTGTATCAAGTCATTTGACAACGGCTACCGTCTCCTTATCGCTCGGTTTCGTCTGCCACAATTTTTAGTCTCTTCAGTGGAAGTCTGCGTGACATATACAGTAAGTCACATGCTTAATGTACACCATTATTTATTCAGAGTCTGTTTCCAATTCACTTTGCCGTATTTTGCTTTTATCGTTGCACCATCTTTCCACCTAAAAGTTTTCATTTACATTTTTTTCCACTCAGGTTTTTTATGCACAAATGGAAAATGCACATAAAACAGTTGGACCCGCACTTCCACACACTTATTCAGTCGTTTCAACATTCATATTTGTTTAACCATTTAAGTAATTTAACAAGCAACAAGAGCTGTACTTGGGCACTGCTAGCTAAATGCTAACATCAGCATGCTAACATTCTCACAATGACGATGCTAACATGCTGATGTTTAGCAGGTTTACCATCTTCCCCATCTTCAGTGTAGTGTGTTAGAATGTTAACATTAGCTAATTATCACAGAGCACTGCTGATGCCAATGGGTACGTAATTAGCTTTGCAAGTAATTTTAACATTTTTATCATTTTTACTCTGGTGATGTCTTTTAGATGAAGAGTCAGGGACTCACCAACGTGGTTACAATTTTGTAACCTGCATGGTGGTGCTATCTAGGATAAGTCCGAAATCTCCAGATTCATCGTCTAGGCAACAAGGCTGTCTCTACCAACCTTTGTTCCAATCCTAAGTAGATGTTAAGATATTTAACAGGATAAGTGAACATTTTGAACTGTTAGTTTCACTAGACCAAAAGTCAGAGGATCACCAAAGTCAGTAGGCTTCATCCTGTGAGGACCATAAATGTTTGTACAAAATTCCCAAGTCACAGGGAATGCTGAAATGCGCACAGCCACAATATATACATATGAGAGTGAATGTTTGCAGTATGTTTTACATGATCACAGACCAACACCTTCTGTTTTGTGATTCCTAGCTGTTCATTGCACAGTGATCTAATCGGTCTATAAATGTTTTAATTGTTCTTGCGGAGATGTGCATAACCTCGTCATGAGATGTGTTGCACTCGTGTTGTACATCACAAAACTGGCAATTGGTTTATAAACTACAATGTGTGTTCCACAGTGATGTAATAGTTTCGTGTTGACATTTCCCAGTGACATTTGTTCAATGGGCGAAAATGGATTTGCATGCACTGTTAATTGATTTGATGCTCTGTATTTGTGCATGTGAGTGAATGTGTTTGTTGGAGTGAGTGACAAAAAGAAGGTGCGATATTATATTGTTATATTTAATGGCAGCTTTTTGGATTCTGTGTTCCAGAGAATTTAATGAAAGCTTTAGTTTACTAATTAGATTAGAACTGTATTTTATCTTCTGACATCTTACATATGCACAATGTACCATAGATAATATGGTTAACACTATATTGTTGACCTGAATAAAATCCCATTTATCTCATTCTGTGTTTTATTTAATATACTGTATATTCTAAAATTTGCCCTGTGTTGCGTAGGATAACTTTGTTCTTTAAATGAGGTGAATACATAGTCCGGTCTCATTTCCTTCATCACTTAGTGTACAGTTTTTGCATTCCACATCCAAGCAGGGAGGTAAATGACACTCAGGCACAAGAGAAATGCCGTCAAATCGAGATCTACCACACAGCTTCTCAATGTCGGTGGCCATTGCCAATTTTTCACAACAATTACAGGACTGGGGAATAAGTTTGGAAATGTCAGCAGCTTAAGGGCGTGGGCACCTAATGAAGCAAGGCCCAGATGTTCCAGGCTAGTGCTCTGAGCTGCATGCAGCCCCACACACATCAGCAAATCAGCGGGCCAATAAATTAGACATGCACGCGCAAACAAACCTACACTGGTGCTATCTCCTGTCCCTTCTCTGAGTATTAGGCAAGGTCTTTGGACATGACAAGGTGGAAAAGTACCCCAGAGACGAGTCGATGGGCGCTGTGACCTGAAATCTGTTTATCATTATTATATTTCCTCTCACCTCCTGTTCCCCTCTGGCCTGCTGACCCTCCTACAGCCCGCCCTCCATGTGTGTTTTCTCTGAACTTCATGACTGTTGTACTCTATGCTCAATGGTTAAAAAGACTTCTGGGTCTCCAGAGGGTGTAGGTGGTCAGGTGACAAGGCTATGCTGGTTACAAAAAATACTGTAGAGCAATACAAAAAAAAGAAAATAGCAAGAATTATGAATAATTTCCTATTTTGTAGTAATTTCATAGTTACTGCAATGTTATGTGGTTTGTCACATCTCTCCTGAGATTAATATGAGCCTCCTCAGTAGGTAAATTCTCCATCCCTTTGGTGTTCAGAGCCCTTCCATAATGGGTTTCAGTGTTTCGCTAAAGACCCCTCAGTAGGATGGGTGTCGACATAGCTGGAAAATTTAATTTAATTGAAAATAGCTTGGAACAAAGTGGCATTCATGGCTGCAAATGAAAAAAGTAAGTTCCTAAAGAGAAAATAAGCTGTGATTGAGTTTCTTACTCGGCTCTTAATGAGGACTACAATTAGAATGTATCGCCATGTATCAGTGTTGTAGTACTTGAGATCGTTCTTGGTCTTGAGACCGGTCTCGGATGAAGAGGACTCAGGATTTTATTTCAAGACCGCAACTGCAGGGATATCACTAAATTGCCTGTGTATCGTCGGATTTATGTGTTAAGATCATTACTGTGAGTGGATGTCAAACTTCCTGCTTCAAATGCAACCAATAACTCATTCAGTCATTTCTAGTTTGAAATGTGTTACTGTTAACCCCCATTCCCCGCGCCCCTTAACACACACTAGGTGACAGGAGAAGAAGCTCTGGCTGTCTGGGAGATGTCAGCCAAATCGTCTGTAATAACATTTTATTTATTACATTTTATTTATTATATTTTTTAAAGAGTTTATTTGCTAAACATCTAAAAGAAAACGCACAGCAGTGTGTAAATTCTGCAATGTAACAATAACTGACACATTTGGGACCACCTAAAATTTGTATCTGCACTAAGTAAGGAAGCATAAAGAAAGGTAAGCTAAGTATAAGTGATAAAAATATTATTAATATATTATGATTATTTATCAATCTGCCTCTGTACCAAAACTCTCCAGAAATCTCTTCACATGAATATTAGCTATACATATTAGCTAGTTGTGTATATACTGTATGTTTCAGTTGTTTGGTCTGGTCTTGGTCTTGACTTGGTCTCGCACTGTCTTTGTCTTGGTCTCAACCCCTCAAAGTGTTGGTCTTGTCTCGGTCTTGATACACTATGGTCTTGGTAATGACTTGGTCTTGGTTTAAGTGGTCTTGACTACAACAATGCCATGTACCAACTGTCAGTTCTTGTTAAACTAATAGTAAACTTGGGAGTACGTGATTGTAATTGGGTATCACTCATTCATGAAAACATCCGACCAGTATGCGCCAAACATTTTGTGTTCATCAGCATCTACCTAGATAAATGGATCCAGTGTGGACAAGAGACTGGTGTCTGGATGTTGATTATCAGCCCTTCTCCTGACCTTTGGATCTGTGCGAATCAGATCTCAGTTGTTTACAATAGGTGGCTGACCTGATGAATCTGGAGTGGTCTTACACAAGCGTATCGGAGACAAACTGTAAGGAAAATGTGTTCCCAGAGGGCTCAAAGAGCACTGGCATCAATCAACAGAAGAAATTGAATGGGATGTTTAGGAGCAGCAGAGATTAGATAGGCTTGGCATTGAGCAAGCACAGGCTACCAATGTAATGCTTCCCTCGCCGGAGTGAGATCAAACTTATAGAACACAGTGAAGCAAGGACAAGTCCACACACACACACACACACACACACACACACACACACACACACACACACACACACACACACACACACACACACACACACACACACACACACACACACATTATGCACACAAACTGAGCATCCTACAGTGGCCTTTAGGTTTGAAGTACAGATGTGATGCTTTATTTGCTCAGGGAATACACTGAGGGATATTGCTAGACAACACAAGAGTGTTGCTATTTCCAGGTCAAATCTTAATTAGAACATGCACATGTCTAGCCAGACTCTCCTGAGCAGAGCTGTGGGCGAGGGTCTGGCAATGCAAGACTAGTTAGTAATAACATCTGAGCAAAAGTTCATCAAAAAGGGCTTAAATAGTATGTTTCATCAAGAGCCATCTGAAATGTCACTACATGTTCCTATAAAGAAGATGAGATTGGTTTTCCACAAGTTTTCCAAGTTTAATTTACAAGACTACAGACTAAAACTTTGCCTTAAACATAGAGAAAACTTTGAATGATCTAAATATCTTTATATGCAAGGATTTAGTTGATTCAGTCACTTTAACACATCATTCATTTATTCACAGTCAGCCCACTGATTGCCCACTGTACTACTACATCTGAACTGTGTACGGTTTCACCATGCCCTTGATTTTCTCCACAGCGATCTGTCAGCACTGGCTACACCACCTATCTATTCTGGGATAGTGGAAAAAAACTATCTTTAAACAAATCACAACCATCCTGGACGGTGCTAAGCCCCGCTAGCAGAGATAACGAGATGGGACTTCGTTTAACTTTGTATGGCGTACTATACTATGACCATGACATTTCTATGACATAATATAGTATGACTCCTTATGACTTTGTATGGCATACTATATTATGACTTTTTATGACATTATGACCTAAATTATGACCTTTTACAACAGTTTTTATAACATACTATACTATGACTTTTTAAATTTGTTTTATGACATACTATACTATGACTTCTTATGACTTTCTATGGCATACTCTACTATGACTTTTATGATATTTTTTATGACAAACTATACAATGACTTTTTACAAAATTTTTATGACATATTATACTATGTCTTTTTATGAGAATTGTTATGGCATACTATAGAATGACTTTGTGTGATAATTTCAGTTTTTAATTACTTTTTATGACATACTATAATATAACTTTTTGTGGCATTTTTTATGACATGCTATACTATCTCTGCTGTTGATTCTTATGTTCAGTTGTAGCCTTAACTCAATAGAGTAGCCACCCTTACAACTCAATCTGCAACCTGCCTTTCTCCAACTATCTAGTCTGTGTCACAGTAAGAAAAAAACAGTCACAAGACAGAGAGACAAACAGTGAAAAAACACAGAATATGGAGGAATTGGTGCAAAATAGAAAATACAAGGGCGGGAAAAGAGTTAGAGAAAGTAAAAGAAGGGGCGTTCACTACTTGGGGAGGTAAAGCAAACCCCTTTTCATCCATCATCCCTGTCTCTCTCCCGTCCACTGAGCAGGGGAGGTAATGAAAGTAATTTAACGTACATCTATAATTAATATGCTCTCTTTGGGCGGTATGGTTGGGCCAAACAGGTGATGGAGTGTGTTTATTATGTGTGTGAGGGAGCCGGCGTGACGGGGCACTGGGCCACTGACATGCTAATTTACTAGCCATCACTCCAGCAGCGCAGAGGTCAGATCGGTGCAGCTATATGGGGCACAGTCAGATTCAGCGCTCCCATAGGTACGGATGGAAAGTGGGTTTTTGTTCTTTCTCGTCTACTCTCTTTTTCTTTCCTCCTCTCTGAGTCTCCTGAAGAAAGAGGAGAAAGGAGGCGCAGCACGTAGCAGCGCCCCAGGCCAATGTTCTCCCTCTATGTGTCCTCCTCTTTCTCTATTTCTTTCTCCCCCTGACGTTCTTCCTCTTGCCTTCCAGTCTACAACTCCCTCCTCTCTCTTATTCCTCTCTCTGCTCTCTGGTTGGTAAGTAAACTCACTTTCTCTCTGTCTCTCTGGCTCCACCGCTTTCTATTTATTTCTCCTAATATTCTCTCCTCCTCTAAGAAAACTCAGTGATTGCATTTCAGGAATTCATTTTTTCCCTTTTTTAAAGGCAGACTGCTTGCACAAACACAGTTCAAACCCGACTGCCCTCAGTGCTGTCTCCTTTTGAAACTCCCTGCTCTTTGAATACCATCCGTTTGAAGAGAATGCCCTCTGCATTTCTATTGCACAGTCACTCAAGTGCACACACGCTTGCATTTTCACACATACACAAACAGGCATATTAGGCTTGCAATCACACATGCACACTGATTTGCACCAAACATACACACACACACACACACACACACACACACACACACACACACACACACACACACACACACACACACACATATAGAGAGCAAATGTCTCTTCATCTTTGAACTCATACGCCCCCATTTCATGTCTCTCTTTCTCTTTCTCAGGCTTCACTTATATGCATGGCCTTACTCCGGCTACAGGCCGTTCTTCTGTAAAGGTCTAATTCAGGTTAAACTGCTTATGTGCATCTTTTAAACCCTACAACTGAGATCTAATGGTGTTGCCTTAAATAAAGCAGTTAAAATTAGGTCTACACAAAATGCAAACAACACATAACTCTATCAGTATATATGTGCCCAGGAACTTGTTTTTCTGGAGACAATGTCACTATTACAATGGATTGTCCAAAGAACATACCATCACCAGGTGTTATAGGTACTATATCTTTTGTAGAAAGTAAGATAAGATAAGGTCAGCTATATCGATCAAACACACAGGGAAATTCAAGTGTCACAGCAGCAGAAGTACAAGAACAGATACATAGACAAGTAATGTTAAAAAACACTTAGAATCAAACTAGAATACATTAAGAACATACCTTAAGAAAATCTACTATTTACAAATCAAGCATGAAAAACTAAAATGAATGGTATTAAATACTATGTGCACCAACATAAATAGTAATTATAGTAAGTGTACTGAGATGGAAAATAGTCCCAAAAAAGGGGCGAAGGCAAGGAAGTTGCATAAAAACATCAAACAAAAATTGCACTTGTGTGGTAGGAAAAGTGTTTTGTGTTTTGTGTATGTATTCCCACTCTTCACAGTGAGGTCTGTGGATTATGTGGAGTTGAACACAGTGTCTGGAAAAACACACCACTCGCTTTGACATTTCTAAAATATAATATTATAATATATCAAAGCTGTGAGTACCACAATCAATATTCTATTACATACATTGTATTTGGGTGGTAGCAGAAATCTCAGATAAGAATCTTTAAAGTCTGGTGTGTCTTTTTAAGTTTTTTAATTGTTTTTTTTTAAGTATTGTCTGTGTAGCCAAAGTCTGATATACAGCCTCCATACCATAGGCTTTCATTGTTTTCAAAAAACTATAAAAAAAAAACAGTTGACTTGATCCCTCATACACCATTCTGTTGAAGGAAATACTATCGCATATTAATCCACAGTTGAAAATAGTCCCCAGAAAATGTACTGCTGTTTGAGTAATGTTTGCTAAAAACTACGATGCCCAGCTGTGGAAATACTAAAAAAATAAAAGTATATATTTTTGTGACCAGTTTGGATTCGTTATCAATAAGAAATATAATTAACAGCAGCTTTAGAATAGAATACCTTTTATTGTCATTGGACAGCAGCTGTCCAACGAAATGTTTCTGCAACTCACCCTCAGTGGTACACAAACAAAATGACAGTACCCTTATAAAAGGCACCTTTATAACTGTGTAATTTGAGTATACGGACCATTTAAAAAAATATTCTTCTCTCTTTCCCCTGTTGACTGTCCTTTCCCCCTTCTCCGTGCTGCATGTGTTTAAGGCTTTGTCAACAGATGTGGAAAGGGTCACTAGGTGTGTGGACTTTGCCAGCCAAGTGCCCACATGTCTGATTTTAATGGGCAGCATATGGAGGTGGTGACTGATGAGTGGGACTCGGCTGGTGACAGGTGCTGAGTCATCTGTCGCGCTGACCCTCGCCCCTCAACGGACCAAATCAGAGGACACCTTCATTCAGCAGGCCTGACCCACACACACACACACACACACACACACACACACACACACACACACACACACACACACACACGCACACACACGCACGCGCACACACACACCGCCGCACACACACGCACACTGAATGCAGTGTTAGATATATTTAATAAAAAAAAAAAAGATATATTTAATGAGATATATTTAATGTTGTCTTGATTTGAAAGGTAATTTACATTTAATTAATTCAATTTAATGTCACTTGTTTAATTTAACTTGTTCTGGTTGTTCAAGTAAATTGTAGCATAAAATAAAACATAATATTCCATAGAATTGTGGCCGAAAATGCTGATAAGCTAGTAACTTTGGAAAACAACTAACATTAGCACAACAATAACATCTAACACATACAGGCAAAGAAGAGGCGACACTCCATTTGGTCGCCAATTCAGTCGTCAATTCATCAGCTCTGCAGCCGCAGAGCAGAGTCGCCAACTGAATTGGGAAATCAATTTGCCAGTCTCCTGCCGACTCTGCTAACCTCCTAATATCCTGCCGTCTCTGCTAGCCTGGGCAAGTTAGCCAGTTGGCTCAAGTTTTCAAATGTAAACATCATAGTAAACACCAAGGAAAATGTGGCATTCCTGCTAGCCAGTGTGCAGGAGTCAGACGATGAGCTGGATGGCCTCCGTGCCTCTGTGCCTGTTTCCAGCAGGATGTTGTGAGCTGTGGTGCCCTTTCGCCGAGAGTTGGCTGGGTCCTGGTGTGCCAGTGCCATTCAACCGGGGCACCCTTTTTATGTGTGCAGATCTGACAGCCATATTCTGCTTCATGATGAATCATGCATGTTAAAGGAGCTGATGGGATTACATTTCACAGGAATTGTACCTTGTATGATTTCATGTGACAATAAAATTGATTGATGGATTCATTGATTGATATGGACCTTATCAACCTACAAAAAGTACATATTAGTACCTTATGGATCAACTATGACCCTTTGAAGGTACATCATCAGCAGAACATAAATGGACCTCAACCCTACCCTTTTTTTGACATTGTGGACAAATCATGAGCACAGTGGTCCAAAAATTGCCAGACTAAATGTTTTTTTTTTATAGAGCTGTGAAAACAAGTCTGCGTCTTGCATTATAGGCCTACCTTGATTCCGAGTGAGGAGATAATTTTGTGTAAAATGGAATTTTCCAAGGTAATGACCTTGCATCTCTTCAGTTCCTCCCCCCTTATCCCTCTTTCCTATGATTCAGAGATGGGAGATGCAGTTTGACGCATGGCCCAAAAGATGTTGTTGGATTCTATGGCTACTGGCGCCTGCAATAAGGTCGCATAGGAGGAGGTGTTTAATTAGTGGGCCACAGCCGTCCCTGCAGAGGAGCTTTTTATTACCTCAATATGTCACAGACTGCATCAGCTAGCAGCCACACAAACACACACATATGCACAGACTAGGCAGCCATGTACACAGGCAAACACACACACACACACACACACACACACACACACACACACACACACACACACACACACACACACACACACACACACACACACACTTCTCTCTCACTTCTCTCAGAGGATGGCAAGGCCGAAAAAAATACTGAATGTGAGTGTTTTGTGTGATAGAAAAAGTGGATGAGACAAAGCGAATGGCAGAATGAGAGAGTGAAAATGGGACAAAAGGGAAGAGGAGGAGGTCAAAAATAGAGTCTAAGGGTCAGCGAAATATCAGCTAACTAAAGATCAGCCGCAAAACTGGCAAGAGCAGGAAAAGGACAAACAGAAAGTAGGAGAGAGAAATGCGGCCACTGTAACGAGGCTCCACGCTGTGCTGTCACCCGGTAGAACATTCATTCCTTTCATTACTAGCTTGCTGAGGTTTTTTTAGGTTTTTAGCCAGCTGATTGCTGGGTCATTTTCGCTAGCAGAAATGAGTGGCATCTGTTCAGTCCTGACTGCATGTGTGCCACTAAGCCAGTTGGATGTATCACTTTATCGCAGGCTTGGGGTGCCAGGGCCATTAACTCATGCCAGCCCTGTGAATGGCTACGCAGCTATCGTGTGTGCCAGTACATCATTAGCCGAGGTGTGTGTGTGTGTGTGTGTGTGTGTGTGTGTGTGTGTGTGTGGATCTTGTACATCATAATTAAGCGTTCATATGAGTACTTGGATGAATAACCTGTCACTATGAATGTAAACTGTGGCCTCATCTCTACATGCCTTTACATCAATGTGTGTGTCACCACTTTTCCGGCAACTCTTGCACTTGCTCTTTGTTGTCCGTGGTCCCCCTGCATAGCCGGAGATATTAATTAGCACGTCTGGGCCTACGAGGACCCCCGGGGCAAGCCCTCTCTCCCCCCCAACACGCTCCAACTGCTATCAGCTTGAGGTGGCATCCTCAGTGCCGATCTGAAAATCAACTGAAGCTTTTAGAGGAGAATGGAGTCGTGCCAGGGCGTCCTGAAGGGAGAGAATGGTTTTATGGATATGGATGAGACTAAAACCCTGCTCTTCTCTCTGTATGTCTCATTTCTAAGTTCACTAAAAGGTGTGCACTGTAGCCACGTTATTAACAGGAGCGCACCGTTACCTCTCCACCCATCGACCTTTACCTGTCGCTGCGGTGGTGGGGTGTTAAACTGTGGACTTCATTGTGGGTGGCCCTCATTGGAGCGTGTGATTGATTACATTTTTATAAGAGCAATGTAGAACCTGAGCCAGTAATTGGCACAGTGCTTTGTGTTTTTTTTCTCGTATTATTTCTACTCCTCAGCGTGTTTGATCTATGTTCCCTCTCACTCACATGGCTGGATGATTTAAGAACGCAATTTTGAAGCCACTGGTGGGGAGTTAAAGCGTGTACAAACACTGACAAGAAAGGTGTGTTTGCCAGCAGAGGTCAGTATTGCTCCATTGATGAAGTTAAAGGCCAGTTACCTCTCTCTATCTGCCATCCCTGCTTCATTCTCCGTCTGTTTTCTCTCTGTCTCATTCTGTTTTTGTCACTTTTTCCATTCAACTTACTCTCTGGATCATGCTGGGAACCGTATGTGATAGTCCCAGCATAGCATACATATCGTATCTCCCCATTCCTCCCTCAAATAAAGCAGATACTTGCTCTAACTGAACAGTGAGCTGTAATTGCATTTGACTCCACTTAATCTAATGGCTTTACGGACAATGGAACATAAAAGACATGCTTTAAATGAGGAAATCCAATGAGGAATGTTGGAGAGAAATTAATAGAATTGTGTGTGAGAGATGCTAACAGGATATTGACACAGATTAAGACACACACATGAGAGAAAAGAGATTAAAACTCCACCATCAAAGGATCCCTCCCATCCTATATTGATTGGTGACTGTGTTGTTGTCAACGTTTAGATTTGATTACCGCTAACATGCAGGGCTGTGGCTGAAACACAAGGCTGGTAATGGCTGCGATGCCTCGTGCATATCAAATATAGCACAAATCCTACCGGAGTAATTAATATTGCACTGTGGTTATGAATTTCCTGGCATAAAACGGCCAATTGGATTTGCATGGCTTGCACGGCGGTAATTAAGATGAAGCATCAGGGAAAATGTTACATGAATGTTTCAGCTAATTCACCCTCTCTGTGTTTCTCTCTCTCCGAGGACTTCTCCTTTAGTCACAGTTTTCTTAAATATTTGCAGGGAAAACGAGGTGTTGACATTTTGCTTTTTCCTCGTCATGCAGCTCAGAGGAAACGCATTGGGGTAATTTCACAGCTGTGCCGGGTAATAGCAAGGAGTAACACAGGCCATGCCGAGTTATTTCTAGCATTACTTATTCTTCCTCAGAAAAAAGGCCTTATGGTAGGTTGTCACAAAATGCTTTCCACAGCTCTTGATTTTCACATGTTTCAGCTCCCTTTAGACATCTTGGAGTGCTGTGTGTTCCTCTAGGGGGATTTCTTTGGTCTTTATTTTTATTTTTTTAAACCTCCTCTGTCCCATTTTACACTGGATTGTATTTCCCGTGTGCTATTGGCCCAAACCTCCAGGGCTTTGATGGCGGTTTCTCAAAAATCATCCCATCAAAAAGCTGTCAGAGTAGTTTGAGATCAGTCGGCTGTCATCAGGTGGGGGCAGATATTGACCTTGTGGTAGGTAGGCTACACCGCACACTACTATTTCCAGCCGTCATGGGCTGATGTGGTGGTTATGGGTCATGTTTACAATTGATTTTGTTGCAATTTTTCTGCCAGAGTGTGACAGGGACTTAAACATGATTACAAGCCCTTTAACTCCCTTTAACTTGAACAGGCCTTTACTAAAGCCATATCTTAACAATTATTTTTTCAATGCTGTGAGGACCACAAAAGTAATTTTACCTCAATTACATTGGGATGGAGGCAGAAATACGTCCTGAAATCTTAAAACCTGGACACATAATTAACAGTATTATAGTGTGACTTTTCAGAGTGGTGTTGGAGAATAAGTTTTTGTATTTTTTACTGTGTTTACTACATATTTTGTTGTGAGTTATAAATCGCCTTTTGTCAAAAATGTAATGCAGAAATGTTTTAAATCCAAAACAATTTTCTTATTCGGTAGACAATAAAAGCAACCTTGACCCTTAAACCCTAAACTATCTGCATGGCTAGATACAACCAGACGTAAAACATGCTTGTACGTGTTTTTGTAATTTGGGTGAATAGACCCTTTATAAGCTTTATAAGCTTTATAAACTGACTTTTTTTTTTTAGCTGTGTTGGGCACCTCTGAAGAGATTAAGGTCCCCGGATGTATCATCCCCAGCATAATCCTTTTTAAAGCCATATTTAAAAATCACGCCAAAAATATTTTATGCTGGTGTGTTTGTCTGTGTGTGTGTATGTGTGTGAGAAAGAGCATGTGAGTGTGTGTGTGTGTGTGTGTGTGTGTGTGTGTGTGTGTGTGTGTGTGCCCGGCGGTGGGACGATGCGTCTTTGTCCTTCCTCCTCTCCCCCTGCAGATGAGATGACTGATTCTGGTGTATGGGGGCTCTTCCCTCACTCTGTGTCATTTCCAGGCCAGCGACCCCCAGGGACCCTCCACGGCAATCCCTACCCAGCAACCCCTGGAGCCCGCCGGGCCTGGGACACACATAACACATTGGCTCTGTCACCACCACAGCTTATTTTAGAGCGCGCCTTCTTGGCTGCCGGGAGGACTTTAACTTTATGTAAATCATATTAATAAATTTGCGGGAGTTAGGGGAAGGGGGGGAGTGAAGTCGCTCTGAGGATTTCAGCACACATGCCAGCACCAGAAGGTGAGGGGGCTATCCTCTCAATTTTGGAGCAAAAAGAAAAAAAGTCTGTCATTTAAAAGCTCACATACAATGAAAATGGTGCGTTAGAATGCACAACTCGAATTCTGCGATTCTTGAAACTGAGCAAGGCTAATTTACGGATCACATCCCCGTACCTGTATGTGTGTGCATGTGTTTGCATGTTCCTGTTTATCCTTTGATAGAATTGCATTCCGTCGGCTATGGGAAAACAAGACGACAGTGTTTCTGTTTGTTCAATTGAGACCCTGCTGCTGGTGTCTAATGGGTCTTTCCACTGAGCTCATCTTCTCTATTTAATCTAACACCTGCCTCCCTGTCACAGACATGGAGAGAACATGTGAGAACAGTTGCGGGTCAAATTATTGCAGTATTCCTGACATTTCTGTTCCTTTTCTCTCCCCTAAATAATGGTAGACATGTAACGAAATAGGAAAATATTTTTGACTTTCAGAATTTCGTTTTATCTTCAAAACAATTACACATTTAATGCACGTTATATATCAGAGTAAGAATCATACACGATGGAGAAAAAACATCAGTTTGACAGAGAAAAAGCCAGAGAGATGGGATGATGTTAGGTAAAATCCTGCATGTTGAGCACACCTCAGGATGGCACAGAGAGTCATTGATCGGTGAGGAGGAGATACTAATGCAATCGATGCAACACACTGATGAGGGTGTTTGCAGGAAGTGAAGCCCATCATTTTCCTCTCTCCCCTCATCTGACGCTAACATCAGGGAGGCAGAGATGAGAGACAGGGAAGGAAAATGTGAATAGAAGATGGCTGGATGAGTTACTCACCTCTGACAGACAGTTAGCCCTTTATGTACTCATATCTACTCAGCACGTTGTGTGTTCACTTACTCTGAGATTTTGTTTAGAGTACCATTATAAATTATAGGTGAGCTTCCCTGTCGATGCATCCTTTTATAGTTACCATTGTTAATGGTTAACTGCATTTGCCTCTAAAGGCAAAGGTTTGAATATTGTATATGGACTGCATTTATATAGCACCTTTCTACCTTACTGGACAAAGCACTTTACAATGTGCCTCTTATTTACCCATTCACACACACCGATGGTGGCAGAGCTGCCATGCAAGGCCCTGGCCTGTCCATCGAAAGCAACTTAAGGAACAGTGTCTTGCTCTAGGACACTTTGACGCTTGAATTTTATGGAAACATGGCTATTGTTTGTTTTAATCTTTTCACATTTGTCGACAATTATAAAATATTGCAGCTTTACAGTTTAAGATTTTCATACACAAGGAAAATGGATTTTCCATTTAATTTTCTTTTTCTTACAATTTCCCACTTAATCTGTCCCCGTCTCGCTTTATTATGTCAATGGATAATACTCATTGTATTGCTCCATAGATGCACACACACACACATACACACACACACACACACACACACACGCACACGCATGCACGCACACACACACACACACTCCTCCAGTGTGTGGCTCTTAATTACCGGCAGCCTTTGGCGGAATGGGAGTGACGGCAGGCAGAATGAGGAGGCAGTGGGGTCTGTGTGCACCCAGAGGGTCACTGTCACACCGCTCTTTCAGTTAACTGAAGACCACAGACGAATACTGATCATGTCTTACACAATGGAGGCTTAACACAAAAAAAAAAAAAAAAAGAGAGAGAGAGAGAGAGAGAGAGAGAGAGAGAGAGAGAAGATGCATCTGCCAAAGAAATTAATTAGCCTTTGTCTGTGGTATTCAAATGACAACTGTTGGATGTGTGTTTGTGGCTGTAAACTAAATGGATAATCCTATCCGTTCAGACACTCTAGATCAGATTTTGCTTACCTAACTCAATGGAGAAGGAGCGAACCTCTTTTCATTGCTTCTTGGCTTCTATATCTGAGCATGTTTGCGCATATGTGTGTCATTTGGATACAATTGTGTTGTGTCTATCTTATTGCCCTCGGAGAGAAGAAGTGCATTCATGCCATGGCAGTAGCAAGAGCCTCACAGCCCATGTGCTGATTACAAGGCCCAGCACACATACATATGTTTCCTGTCTGTCTGGCTCAACAAGATACAAGCTGGTTACATGCTTTACTAATCATTCCAACAGCACAGGCTCTCCAGGGATACAAGCCAAACACCATATTTCAGCACACACACACAACATAATGGTATAAACATCCTTAGAAATATGATATTATAGGAGAGGAGGACAAACAGTACAGCCTGCTGCTTGCTTCCACCCCCTGCTTTTGCAAAGAATGACGGAAGTAGTACTAAAGTCAGTCATTGTAAAATTCTATTGACTTGTAAGTAGTACTACGGCTATTTTCATCATTGATTAATCTGCTGATTGATTGCCCAACTAACTGATTAATCATTTGGTCTCTAAAATGTCAGAAAATAGTGCAAATGCCCTTTAAATTAGCCTTTATTTCAGGCCTGTGTGTAATGTGTGTAATTGTACCAATAGAGGAACAATTTAATTTCCCATTACGGGATGAATAAAGGCATGTCTTCTTCTAAAGTTTCCTAAAGACCAAGGTTACATCTTAAAATTGCATGTTTTCTTAACAGTAACAATCCATTACTTTACATTATATGTCTGGAGCAACTATGGGTCAAATGTCTTGCTCAGGGACACATTGGTTGATGTATCACAGTGGGAATTGAACCCAGATCTCCCACACCAATGGCATGTGTCATATTCACTGCGCCATCTTACTTTTTATTTTTAAACCTTGTACCATTTAGGCTGAGCAAAATGACAAAGTGTTATGATGGTAAAGCAGACATAGGTATTGTTAGATTTTCTGAGAGTTCTAGTTGATGAATTAAACTAATAATAGTCTTATATACTGTAATCCCTCTGGGCTGAGAGTATCACTCACCCAGTTAGGAACCATAGCTATATTTATATTGTTGGATAGTAGGACTTTGGCACTATAGGCCAAATTCTTTAACAGTTTGCTACTTGCATAACATTTGGAAATGCATACTGTATGTTACAAGTGCTGATGTGCAGAAAACAGGGCGAGGCTCCAGTACGTAGTATAAAACTTGTTCTGTGTGTAAAGCTCTCTGTCTCTGTGGCGTAAAACTGGGGGAGCAGGGTGTTCAATCATCTTCACCCTGTCAGCACAAAGACAAAAAGCCCCCCCCCCCAAACAAGAGGGGTGGTTTGGACACACACACACACACACACACACACACAAAAAAAAAAAAAAAAAAAAAAAAAAAAAAAAAAAAAAAAAAAAAAAAAAAAAAAAAAAAACACACACAAAAACACACACAAACAAACAAAAACAAAAACAAAAAAGCTAAGTTTTTTGCCCCTCTTTTCCCCACCCTACCACCCACCCCCCACACAAACACACACAAAAAAAAAAAAAAAAAAAAAAAAAAAAAAAAAAAAAAAAAAAAAAAAAAAAAAAAAAAAAAAAAAAAAAAAAAACACACACACACACACAAACTTCAGAAAAAAAAAAAAAAAAAAAAAAAAAAAAAAAAAAAAAAAAAAAAAAAAAATTCCATCCTACTCCACTCCACCAAAACCTTTTTTGTCCCTCTACCCCACCTCGGGGCCTCTGCTGTCCTGTCACACTGCTGTGATATCACCCCAAGTCTCCTGCTGGGCACTCAGGTGGTGATCAGAGTTGGGGGCACGGGGTGTGTGTGTGTGTATGTGTGTGTATGTGTGTTGACGCAGAGGAAAACTGGGAGCATGTTACATCTCTCTGGACCTCAATAATGGAAACCAGCTGATATATTGACCACTATTTGTCAATTAATCAACCTATCATTTTATTATTTCATTTCCTCATCCATCCAGTCTATCTTTTTCCAATAAAAGGCAGTCTTCTCCTCGAGTGACCCTGTGGCTTGTATGTTTGTTCAGGCTGCATAATTTATAAAGCGGCTGTGCAGGTCATGTGATCACCTGCTACCCACTGGCAGCAGCTAGAGCGACCAACACAGTGTAGCGAAGGGGAAGAGACGGAACGCTGCGGTGGTGGTGTTTGGTCCAGAGGTGAGAAAGGCAGCTGCAACCCATACTGCCTGTGCTCAAAGTCCCTGACATGTTTTCTCATCCAGTCACAAACTGCTGATCGGATTCTCACTCTCTTTCTTCATGGAATGTGTTTGCGTGTGACCATTTGCAACATGCACTTTAAGTGTTACAAAGATAGATAGATTAGATAGATAGATAGATAGATAGAGAGATAGATGGATGAATGATAGATGGGAGAAAAAACTTGCTCTGGTTTATTGGCATTTCTTTAAACCATTCACAATCGTCATGGGCAGAGCCATGGTGCAGCTGCAAAATATCCTCTGGAGGGAACTTGTTTCGGTGGAACATGTGTTCTTTCAAAAGTTGCTTTAGTCGTGCAACAGAAAACTCAGATTGGACAGATAGTCTAGCTAGCTGTCTCGATTTACCCTGCAGAGATCTGAGGAGCAGTTAACCATAGTCCTCATACATTGACCGGAGTTTAAAATTCCAACAAAAACAAAGCGGCAGATACCGGACATCTGGCCGAAAAGAGTGAAATCCAGAGGAATTTCAGGTGGCAACAGAGCAATCCCAGAAGTGGAACGTCATGGATATAGACTAATAGATAGATAGATAGAGGATGGATGAAGAGTGGGGATGGTTTGTTTGCACGTTTGCACAGTATTATTATTTGGGCTTCTACGCACTTCAACAACAATCTGAGCCTGTCAGCGGCGAAAAACAATGGAAATCGACAGTGCACATTTGCCTAATAGGGTTGTTGCTCAATACTGGACCAACATTTTTGTTTACATTAGTCACTGAGACATAAATGCATAGGAAAATAGGATTCAGGTTGAAAAATACCCAAATTCCCCTGAAAGACACCCCTGATTTTATTCAATGTGCAGCCAAAATCTGGGCAGCTGCGCTTCTAAGCCATACCACAACGCCAACCAACTGTATTGCAGAGATATGAGTTCAGGCCTTAGAAAGTGTCTCCTGAAGGGGTATTTTTGGGGGGAAGATTACAAAGTGCTCAGTAAACCCGCTCAGGAGGAGCCCGAGCAGAGGACGGATTAATTGGCGAGAGTCCTTACTGGGTGTCCTCGCCAGTTTTTCTGGCTTTTTAAAAAGTGTTTTTTCTCACGTCTTGGCATCAGTACTTTCTTACTTTCCAGTTTTGCAGTGTTTATTTTTCTGGCCTTGACTTTTGCTCACAGTTATGTTCTCTTGTTATTTCTCTGTGTCTTCACCACTGTTTGATTTCTTGGCTTGAAGATGCCTGACTCTGCTGATCCTGGGCTGTGTTTCTGAAAGTTTATTATGCCCAGTGTGAATGTCCCATGTGACTGGCTTGTATTTCAGAAATGTGCTGGCTTGTATTTCTACTCCTGTACGCATAAGGTTTCCCCATATGCATCAACATGTATGTACAGTGGGCGATGTGTGTGTATGCAGTGTAGTTCACCTCTCTCTACTCCTTCCTTCCATAGAGTGGTAATTCCTGGCCAAAGAGGAGCCTGTCCAGAGCCGGGGGACCTGCCCTCTGCACCTTCCTCCTGTTCCTGCTTTGATTTCCAATATGTCCTCCCATCACCACAGATGGCTGCAGAGAAAACATTTCCTCGGCCGATGGTGCTAGCGAGGCCCTTGAGCCCCCAAGGCTGATAGGGGGCAGAAATTGGAGAATAATGTAATAGAATATTTGATTGGGCTCTGATGGGCAGGACACTGGGAAGACTGCCATATAAATGTGTCTGGGCTTGGCTGGAAGGGTGCATTTCTTCCTTCCAACCCTTTCCCCCCTCCTCCTATTTCTCATCTTCGTCGAGCTGCAGGTTGTGATTTAATAATATTTGCTACTTGGCGCTGCAGCCCAGGGGTCTGGGGGCCCGGAAACAGGAGCCTTGTGCTTCCTGTGGGCTGTCAGAAAGATGCTAACAACATGAAAAATGTTTGGCCAGGCTGTATAAGAACCCAGAGGTGAATATGTAGAGGTGTCAGCAGAGGAATTAATGGCTTCACCCAGGCTGGGAAGGGGATTGGCCAGATTGGGTTCATAGAAGAGATAAAATAATCCACGTAACACCTCTGTTGTTGTAATGTTATGTTCGTTGGTGCAGAAATATATTCACCTGCTTTATTTACCCTTAAAAGTTGTAAATATGTGAACATGACTCATGCACCCGTTTCCCCAGGATACTGTTAGCAGCTCTGTCATGCTCTTTATTGGATTTGTGCTGCGTTCCGTCCTCCACCACCTGCCATACTACACCGGGAGCATGTCTCAGAAGCGAAGCGTCTTGCCTGCCCAACTCACAGATTTTATTGTCTCTACAAGTACTTGAAAGAACAATCACGTGTTTATTAAGCTAGTATCTACATTCCACTCTAAGAACAATGTAATTAACTTTAACTTTAACTCCATGCCTTCTCTTTTCTGGCATTGTCCTTATAAAAAGGATTTGTGATGTCTATTACGTTTTTCCATCTCCAAGATGAATCTCTCGTCATCCGTGGTGTTGTAGAGGAGACATATACAATATAGGGGGGTGTGTTTTGGTAAATTGACTGGATACTTTTGCTGTTTCACTTCCTGCCCAGCTGTCCGAACGCCCTGCGGCTCGCGTGAAAATAGACCTGGCGCGTATCTTTAGCGGAGTGGAGCGGAGAGCCGCTTCATGCATGCATCTGGGACGCGCCATGACGCGGGTGGTGGAATATCAAACATTGACTTGAATGCCAGCGATTGCTCTCGGGGGGCCGTGGCGCCTCCTGAACGCAGCATAGACGCGCCTGGTGGAAAATAGGGGTTAGCTAACCCTCTAGCAACCACAGCTAATGTTACATTAATCATCAAGTGGTGAGAATGAATTTTTGGAAATACAGTTTTAGCCTTAAAGGTCCAATATGTAATTTATTTACTGTAATAAATCCAAAAAATGACCCCAATGCATTATAAGCTATTAAGGAAACATGCTAAGTTGAAATACTATCATTTCTGCCAACAATGCTAATGCCAGTATTTTCTCCTTTTGAAATGTCCGTTCCTTGACGGAATTTCTGTTTGTGTTTAGGCCTATGTGTTGTTTTCAACTGCCCAGTTTGACAGCCAGGCCGGGTTGCCAAATATACCTGTAAAAACGTAAACCCAGCGTGCTACAGCTGTAAAGTTAGTACAGCCATTAAAGCCATTAAAACAGGAAACAAATGAACAAAATCAATGGAGATAGATTCTACCCGACCTAAAAAAAACTGCAGGTTTCTAACAGTTGCGTGACCAGAGACGTAACAAATAAATAGGGTAAATATTGGAGATGTATTAGAACGATGGAGACTGCTTAGAGCCCAAAAGGACGCCGAGTTGGCTAATTTCCTCCTGAACAGGTAAGCATTAGCTTCAGGCTAATTTATCACGGCTACAAGAGACGGGCATTTTATGTAATTTCAACATTTGTGTACTCACATTGAATTATATAGAGTACCCGAGTTGGTAACTCACAAAAACAATTGAGACACAGCCAGTAAAGTGATCCCGACTGGTCCTGGCTGCCATGCTAACCCTGCTAACATTAACTGCTAACGTTACCGGAGGACCAGGCAAGCGGGCCATGGCTGTTTACAACGTTAGCCTGTTCAGCCGCCGTAGCCGACAACGGTGGGTTATTTTAAGCCTAGAGAGGGGGGCTTAAAGTGAGTTTGCAGTGTGTTTAGCGATTATTTACGTAATTCTAAGCAAATAAAGTGTGTTCAGTTGGGTGGAGAGGACAGCAAGGTAATATTATTTTTAGCGGTTCCCACCGTAATTATAAGCCAAGGAAGTCTGTCTGTCGCGTGGAGAGGACAACGTGGGTGTTGTGTTTTTAGCAGTTCCTACCATAATTCTAAGCCCAAAAAGTGTGTCTGTCAGTTGGGTACAGAGCTCCGTGTGAGCACGGGCTTTTATGACCAGCCATATAGCCAGCAGCTAACGTTAGCTACTCCGCTGTGCAGCGACGTAATGTCTGGCTATGTGAGACAAGCAACATTGTTGTGAATGCTGCGGTCTCAGCCTGGCAACCTCCGTGAACTAGAGGATGGATACCCGAACCGAGCTAGGTTCGAACAGATATTTAGAAATGATGTTCGGGTCGGGCTCGGTGACATCAGCGCAGAGGTGTATAGTCCAGGTGCCAGAAAGTAGAAATCCTGTCCAGCAGCTGTCCCAACCATCACTAAACCAGCTCGTCTACCAGGTAGATGAGCTCGTTAGTGAAAACACCTGTTCTAGATGTAGAGGCAGATCCAAAAACATGGCAGGATTTTTACTTTCTGGCACCTGGACTATACACCTCTGCATCAGCGCGATAAGGCATTGAACATTTTAAATTAACAGCTTATTACCGGTGCTTGTTGCCCCATGTGCACTGATGCGCTCATCTGTTGACATTTCCGAAGGCCTTCCTACAGTTGCTTAATAAAAGCAGGCTTTCCACACAAACAAACGTACATGTGTCATTAGTATGAGAAGAAAATGAGATTTTAACTGTGTCGGGCTCGGGCCAGGCTGCGTTACTGCTCTGTCGGACGTGGGCCGGGCTCGGACAGAAAAATATGACCCGATCCGCACTCTACCATGTACTTAGAGTCTGGGGAGGAGGGGGCTGGGGAGACGACTCGTTCCAGTATTTTGAATTTGTGCAGTAACTATTTTAAACACTAGCTGTCAGCATTACATATTGCATCTTTAACTTTAGTCTTTTATTTAAGACCATTTAACAGGGTACTTATAGAGCTCACCTTAGCTAAATTAGCAAGCTAGAAAAAGCTAGAGCTGATAAAATTTGCTAGTGGCAGAATTGACTGGCGCTGGCTAGAATGAGAAGCCTTCTTTTGTCTACCTCGTGTGCATATGCAAGATTTAAGTGCTTGACAGGTGAAGCAACATTAACTAAGGGATGACGTAGGGATTGGAAATTGTACTTTTCTTTTGTGAATTGAGCTCTAAACTTTGATGGGTCTTTCAAAACCAAGCAGATCTGAGGAGTGAAAAAAAGAAACCAATCGGTAATAGTAGCTCCAGTTTTGAATAAAAGACAACATAATCTCCCCCCCCCCCCCGCCATCATCTGCTACCTCTTCCACTGAGACAGGTGCCCAAAAAGCCATCCATCAGCAGGGCAGGCGTAGCCAATCATGTCTCCTCAAAACAGCCAGACGTTTACCCGCGCTCCCAGGTGGCTGGGCGGTAATTGTCAGGCACAACTTTGCCCACCTGGCAAGGTGCCATGGGACGCAAAGAGGTAAGGAGAAGTCTGACAGGACGGAAGGGTGGAAGTGAATGAGAGCTTTTTTCATGGAACAAAGAGACGGTCAGGACTAGCATAGAGAAGTATGGCTGAGCAAACCTGATGACTCATCTGAGATACGCAGTACGACACTCCTAATTCCATTGTTAAGTCACTGTCTTGTCTTCGCTCCTTGCTGAGTGCGGCTCGCGGTGCTTCCCCCCGTAAACACCCCTGCTTTGTAGGTCTGCCATCCTGGGCCACTATGATTGTCATTATGCTGCTTCAGCAGCGCAGTCCCCCGAAGAGAAGAGCAATCACGCTGGTGGAGGATTTTAAATTTCACACCCGTACTGTGGGAGGGAATGGGACATGGGGGGCCTATGGACAAGGTGCTAATTGAGGAGGAGATACACCGGCTGTGTGTGTTCAATGGCCAGCATTCATCCAAAGAGCTGACGCAGGGGCTTCAAACCAGGCTGTGGAGTGAGGTGTTGGCTCACTGCTTTCCTCGCTCGTAAGGATGCTGAGAGAAGCTATTCTGAATGGGACCCTGATATACTACAAAATCTGCCTTAATTGCACTTGAATGTGGAAAACAGCCAGCTTATTGTTATTTCATTTCTGCGTGGGTGTAATACACCACAGCCTTCCAAAGGCACAATTGTTTTTTTATTGCACAGGCATTTCTACCTTAGATTCAAGCCAAGATTTTCTTCAAAACAGCAGTGCAGGCACTGTACACCAAGAGATCTGCCAGTGGTTGTTGCGTCAGATGGCGATTCAGATGTCCGCCTGCCGATTGGGGCTGTCAGATAGGCTGGTCGGGGGAAATCAGAGCAAAGCTGAAGACTACTCCTCCAGTCATCAATCACCTGCCTGTAGCCAGTTTGCGAGCCAATCCGCCCAGGCCTCGGGCCCCAGGATTCATTAGAGGGGACATGGCCTGACATCCAGAAAAATGAGCTCAACCTTCCACACGTCAGGACAGATCGGAGCCCAATGTCACCGACTCTCTACGCATGAGAAGTCTCCTTACAAAAGGGATAAAAGAGATAGAAAATGTGTATCCACACAGTATCTTCCTTTAGTTTTGTTCAAATTCTGACAGGTGGTCCCCCGTGAACGGCCGTGAAGGAATTGTAGTAGGTACTGCACGTGTGTTTTTGTGTGTGTGTGTGTGTGTGTGTGTGTGTCTGTGTGTATGCATGTCTCTCACTCACTCTTCCCCCAATCACACACACACACACACACACAGACACACACACACACACACACACACACACACACACACACACACACACACACACACACACACACACACACACACACACACACACACACACACACACACACACACACACACACACACATCCGGGTTGAAGAGATGAAGGGGAGAGTCATCAGGCTGAAAATGATTAATGCCCCTTTTTGTCCATTCTGGCATCTGGAGCACATCTGCCCCGCTGGGACCAGGACAGATATGGTACCCGCTTCAGGGATTAAGCTGCCCTTCGCCCCCTCTCTCCTAAGGCTGCATGTAAGGGATCCTTCCCTGCAGCCAGCACCGCCATCGCCTCTAACACCCCCCAGGGTAGCGCAGTCTGGGCCCACCTTGGAGCTCAGCACATTAGGCGGGGATGATATTTATGATGCGGAAATGGCCTGCTATTTATTCAGCGTACAGTGGGATCATAATCCCTGAGACTCCTCTTTCTCTCCCAAACACAAATCTTTCTCTGCTCAACTCTTTTCTCCTTCTCTGCATTTAGCTATCCTGTCCTTCTTCTTCTGTTTCCCTATCTGTCAGGGTTTTCCTTTTCCATATTTTGAATTCCCTGTGCATTTAAACTTCTCAGACTAATTGTATTATTGATGCACAGGCTGACTTCAGTCTACAGTCTGAGGACCCTGAAGTGGGTCAGGTTGATTATGTGATAAAAAAACAAAACAAAAGTTGTGTCTGCTGGCTGGTTAGAGAGAATTGAAAATACAAACATGAACTAAATGTTGGTATTACATGTTGGTATTACACAATCACTACACAGATATTATTACCAGATACTTCGGTGCAGAATTAAATCCTCCTTCCAATACCATGGATAGTGCCACTCAGCGAGGCATGCCAAAACACTCATTTATGAACTTCAATAGTCAATGGAAAAGAAATCTCAAAATGAAATAGCACAATGTAACGTCAACATAAAACATACCGCTTTAAAGCCCGGGGAGCGGAGTTTGTTTCCCAGTTAAAACTAAATACTTTGTGTTTTGGTTTTTTTTTTTTTATATATTTAATTTAATATTTTTTTTTTTTTTTTTTTTTTTTTTTTTTTTTTTTTTTTTCTTTTTTTTTTTTTTTTTTTTTTTTTTCCCAGGACCGTCATCTGGCGGTGCCTGTAGCCGGCTCACGGTCACCTATTGGCGGCTAAACACATCTACCAACTGCCGCTGAACTGCCAACCTTCTACCATTACGCCTTCTCAATTCGGGGTGTTTTTGGGCACAGAGGAGTTGGAAATTGTAACTGAGTTTAAATACTTGGGCGTGATTATAGATTCCAATCTTTCTTTCAAAAATCATGTTAAAATGATTTCCAACAGAATTAAATTTAGTCTTTGTAATTTTAAGCAAATTAGAGGATCTTTGTCAGATAAGGCTGCCCTGATGTTCTTGCACTCAATGATATTTTCACATCTAAACTACTGCATCACCAGCTGGTCTATGTCGGGTTCTACTATCCTAAAAGCAGTTGAGCTTTTGTACAAAAAGGCACTCAAAATTTTTTCTTATCATAATTGCAAAATCATAGAGAAATACAACTTATTGACTTTTGAAAATTTTTGTAAATTTTCCTCAATATGCTTAGTTTATAAAGTATTACATGGCTTGGCGCCACCCCCATTGCAAGAATTTATTAAATACAGACAGACTCGGATTACTAGAGCTGTTGTAAACAGGGACAGTGAGGTTCCTTTTAGAAAAACTTCTTTTAGCCAAAATGCACTATCTATTAAAGGCAGTGCATTATGGAACACAATTCCCACAACTATAAGGGAATGTCCCACTCTTGCCACCTTTAAGAGCCAGGTAAAGGTGTGGCTCAGAGCTAACCAAACGTGCAATCACCTCTGACTGCATTCTGTACCGTAATAGCCCATAGAGTATACTAATGAATTGCATCTTTGTCTTAACTCATAAAGTGTCTTGATTGATTGATTGATTTGATTTGTTTTTCCTTGCTTCATAGAACAAATGTTATTACTGTATATATTTTGTCTTCGAGCTAACCAAGTATGGGTTACCCCTACTTGTATGCTATAATATTAGCTTAGTGAAGCATATGTATGTTGTGTCTCTGTTTTAACATTTACTAATACTTTGTCCTGTTATTTTTTTCTTTCATTCTGTTTTATCCAAATTTAAATAGCAAATGTTAATAGTGTTTTTCTTATGCCCTGTTATTGTAATCTATATCTGTCAAATGGGACTACAGATGGAAATTAGCCTTTGGGCTACAATCTGGCACTTTTACGTGTACTGCTGTACATGTTCATTAAATGTGCATTGTCCTGAAAATAAAATAAAAATAAAATAAATGATACGACGGAGCTCTGTAGCCGCATTTCTTTAAACCAATCCCAATTGTCTTGTGTGGCGCTAAGCTCTGGACGCAGCGTCGGTGGCTCTGCAAAATAGTCTCGGGAAAGAATTTGTTTTGGTGGAACATTTGCACCGAAATCGTCACATACAATATAAAATTATATTTGCATATCATAACATATTTACACAATACAGTAACGTGAGCTATTTAAATTAGCTGGATGCAGGGTTAAATGTACGGACACGTAAAAGAAAGTGTTATTAAATAATGTTTCTATGTGCTCTGGGCAAATGTATCACATAAATCTGGATATATATATTTTACTTGTACTGTATTGTGACATGACCCGAAGAAATGTTTCATTTTCCACTGTGATGGCAAGAAACACGGTTTCGAAAATAAAACATTTCTTAGTGAGTGTGAAAATAATCTTCACTTAATGTGATACATTTCTTATTGAAACAGGATGTTGGCAATAAGTAACACACCACAATAAAGGATCATTCTACATTGTAAATCAACGCAATGTCAGTCACAGAGAAAAAGTAAGGCAAAAAGAAGTCGTCCAGCATGAAATCACCATGAATGATTCACTTCCTTCCCATATAATGGAGTCTAAATGATCATAGTTCATATTTTGAACACATCTAATGCATGGCGTGGATGACTATAAATAGATTTTAAAAAGAAAAAGCAGATGAAAATAAATAAATAGAAACATAATGCAAAAGCCAAAGCCCACAGGATACCAATAACACATCAATACCCCTGATACCACATGGGATCTGGGACCACTTTGGAGGGTATTTTTTAGCCTGGCCGTCTCTCTCTCTCTCTCTCTCTCTCTCTCTCTCTCTCTCTCTCTCTCTCTCTCTCTCTCTCTCTCTCTCTCGCACACCACACACACACACACACACACACACACACACACACACACACACACACACACACACAGGCGGCTAAGAGAAAAGAGAAAGCCGAGGGGAGGAGCATGTGAGAGTATGACAGTGGATCAATAGTTGTGTTTGTGGCGGTGCTCCCACAGGAGTGGAGCAGTATATGAAAAGCCACTGCTGATGGCTGAAGGTCCTCTCAGAACATTCCCTGTGTGTTTAGCCCAGAGCCAAGGTTAAACCCAGCACAAAGACGCCACAAAACCTCAGCCTGCCCCCCTGGGGCTACATACACTCACACAGGCAAGGGCCCACAGGAGCCCTTTCTTCTTTCCGTGTGTGTGTGACACTGTGTGAGTGCAGTGTGACAACAAAACGGTGAATCCTCAAATTTCGTGACACAGCCACAGGCCTGCACAGAAGCTACTGCCTAACTCGTTCATTCATTTTCTGTCATCATTAGTGTGTTTTATTACAATCACTAGCTGTAATCAAATTAAAGATATTGGCTCAGAGTTCTTGCAGTGAAAACATTGCAGAGAAGGATTATATGACAGCTACATTAACTGATTTCCATGCAGGGTTAATAATCTTGTTGTAAATAAAGTAATGAATTTAATTAAAGGCAGACTGTAATTGTGAGCCAAAACAGAGTTAACCTCTGTGATTTATCCAGACTTCATTTCCATCTTAACACCTCTTTATTGCTTTTACTAGCATTAAACAGCCCCTCTGAGAGAGAGGCAATAACTGCGGGGCCGTAACACTGCTAAATCATGCATTTAAAGCAGCACAATGTGTGTATGGAAGTTTCAGTACACCCAGGGTGACTAGAAACTACAGAAGCTCAGACAAATAAAAGTAACATTCCCTTTCTCTGGTTGAAATTTGAAAAAAGTCTCTCTCCCGAGGCTCATTTTCCTCCCAAATTGTATCTTATTCTCCAGATTCTCCCCAGGCAAAGGATTAATGTTGTTGTTGATTAGAGAGACGGAGAAAAATAGGAAGCTTGTCATACTCTCTACAGTAATGATGGGATACTCTGTCAAGCTGCTTTCAAGGTGTCGCCATTCCTTCACTATAGCCATCCTCCTCGCGCACAGGCCGTAACTAGCTGCGGTGTGCCTCGACAGGCCGTCATCGCCACAGAGGACTGATGGAATACTAATTAGCGTGCCACCGCTTGAATTATTCATGCATCTTAATTAGGGGAGATATTTCCCATTAGGCTTTTAGATGTGGCTTAAGAGTTTGGCTCATATTCTGTGCGAGAGTCAGTGTGTTTGTGTGTAAACGTGTGAACGCACACACAAATATAAGCTTCTTCAAATATATGGCTTTAGCAAAACTGTTCGCAAAATGAAACATCGCCACTACTTTTTTTTTCGCTTAAAAGTACATGAATAATAGATAACAGCTGCTTCTCTGCAAGGCTGCACAGAGAACATACACATCCTGCTGCCCTGCTATAGGGTTCACTAATTAACTAATGTGCTACAGCTAAGACAGCAGTCCGTAGCTACCAGTGCATAATATTCCTCTCCATCTCTGTGCTTTTCTTTTATGCTGAGGTACAGAGCGCTAGCTGGCTGCAGCCAAAGCCACATCCATCTGCTGCAGTTTAGCAGGGAAATTAGGCACTCAATGTAGCATATTTGTTTCAGTAATTGGAAGGTAATTAATAACCCGAAAATATAATAATGTGCTCAGCAGCAGCTCTTCTTCTGCAAACCATTCAGGGAAAATGTAGTGGCTACTGCCAAGTGTGTTGTGTGTGTGTGTGTGTGTGTGTGTGTGTGTGTATAGAATATTATAGTGAAGCTGCTTTATGCATATCTGGGGGTGAGATAAATAGGCAGTATGGCAGTAGAAAAGAGAGAGGGGGGAGAAATAAAATGTTGATTCATAGGTGAGGCACCTACAAGGTGCTGTACATGACATCACTTGGCAGGGTGCTCATTGGCCGCCCATTTGGGTGTAGACACTGCGGCAATGGCTCCCATAACAACACAGCTAGGACAGCGGCGAAATAGGAGCCCAAGGATTAGGCCGACATTAAACCCGGCCTCTAATTACGCTGTTCGGAGATTGTTTTTTATAAATATTTGATGAAATGTCATCTGTGGCTCTAAGGTGCTGGGAGAGGGGTGTGAGGGGGGCAAGAAGAGGGCTCATGGAGTCTCAGTTTCCACACTCACACATACACACATGTAGACAGTCTCCCTGTTCCCACATTCTTATTCTCAAACGAATAGAGATGATTTTGTTTTTTTATCATTTGCATAAACTTTAGTAATTATTTCCATATACAGTAAGCGGACATCGTTAAGTACCAGCACAGACAAACAGACAGGAGCAACACCAGCAGGGTTTGCCTACAAAAGGTTCACAAGAATTAGCTTTTTCTTCCTATAAAAAGTAGAAACTGGTGAAACTGTAGGCTACATGTTAGCAGTAATTTTCAGTTTATTCCCCTGAAAATCTTGTTTCGCCACTGCAACAGTGTTTTGGGTGTCTCAAAAGTCCATGTGGGCTGGACAGTTGTAAGTGCATGCAACGATAAATAAATAAATAACTATCATAACTTCCAAGAGCTACAGCTAAGTAGGTAGTATCTGATCACATTCGATTTTACAATATCAGGTGTGCTAAATATAGTAGTTTATGATGAGCTTCTTATTTAGTTTACAGAAGGTGTTTTAGTCTGTTGTTTTCACGAGCGTTTCTCTACAACTTACTTGCACCTCCTGGGAGCCTTTCATCTATAGATAAAGAACCGCATACAACCTGTTCTTAGATCACTTAGATGCTCTTCTTCTTTCTCCCTATCTTTCACACACACTTCTCCCTGAGTGGACGCCTAAGCAGCTGCTGCACATGGCTCTTCGGGATGGTTGCCTACATAATCAAACTCCACTATAGAGTTTTTCGGGTGTCCTTGAAAGTGTGCGTCAAGAACGATGGATCCAGGTGGAGGAAAACAGGAGGGATCTCCCAGCTCGCTGCCGCCACTTTGTGGCTCCACCAAGATAGCAAATTGACAGCTGTTTCACTGCTTGACAGA
The DNA here is from genome assembly GCF_010015445.1 of Perca fluviatilis. Taxonomy (NCBI): domain Eukaryota; kingdom Metazoa; phylum Chordata; class Actinopteri; order Perciformes; family Percidae; genus Perca; species Perca fluviatilis. The sequence goes on along the minus strand of NC_053115.1, from coordinate 9,242,409 downwards.
GCAGTTTTGAAATTCATATTTCCTACTCTGTTGAACAACAGTGAAACGACTCCTGAAGAACAGTGGGTGATGCAGACATGGTGATCCAAAGATCTGATAAATAAAGGTAATTTTGCTGTGTGGTATCGATGTCTAGGCTACTATATCAGTTAATATGGGCCTTGGTTTGAATGTCAGTGGGCTATTGCCTTGACACTGTATTTTTCAGTTTCAGTGGCTTGTATGCCATGTATCCTAATTTTCAATGTTTTTGTGTTTCTATCAGACAATAACATCTTCTATGTCCTGTATACTACAGTTTTACTTTCCAACTGACATCCATTTTTTCCAGCTCATAATTTGGTAGTGCTATTTCTTGGTAGCAACACTACTAAGCAAAGCAACAGACAATTCTTTGCAGTCCCTTTATACATATCCATAATGAAGGAGAACAAAAAAACTGTTAATACATTTAGCCTATTCAGAAATTATCTATTAGATGTTTGTGATTAAATAAACGTTTAAGTTTCTTAAAGCGTGTGTCTTATATTTTCCTAGTTTTGGCCATCAGTCCTAATATATAACACTGATCCACATTATTATTATAATACTAATAATACATTCTAATCGTCAGGTTAACTGAATGTTTACTAAACCTTGAAAAGCGATTGGCATAAATCTGGATATATATATTTTACATGTAGCGATTGGTTACAATTGGCATATAATCCTGGGACAAATGACTCTGCAGAAGGCATCAGTGGTCTATTTCTCGGCTGTGATGAGAACCGGACACTCGCACAGATATGCAAATTTACACTAAATTTTGCCTTTTCTGGTGTGATCCTGTGATGTGCGTCGGCTGCATTAATAACCGAGTTTGAAAGAGTGTGTGTGTGTGGTGGTGTCTGGGGAGTGTGTGGTGGAGCGAGTGAGAAAGTGACGGAGAATGCAGAGCAATCAGTCTGAGCTCTGGTAAGTTAATTTTAGCTTAAATTTAAGCTAATAAATTTAAGTTTAAGGTGGAGATATCAAGTGAGTGTAGAGCAGAGTTTGCAGTTTTGTGCACTGTAACACCTGTCTTACAGCGCCTTGTGACGTCAAACGTGACACACAAGAAAGAAAAAAACAAGCAAAAACTACAGGCCTACTCATCTACTGGCAATGGGAAAAGAGTCCATAAGCTATTTTTAGCAGGTTTGTCGGTGTTTGAAAAACCTGCATATACATTATATATTTTTGATGGAAAAAGGGTATAATGTAGCATTCAACAGAACCCATACACACATATTCCTCTCTAACATGAATCCCTTTAAAAATGTCCGCTGGCCACTGGGCAGGCCTCAGGTCATCTGATTTGGTGTGAAATATTAATCCTCCTCATAAATCCAGACAGGATCATTGATGGCAGCAGACCAGATAAATATGTATACTTTATCATGAAGCTGTACCCTGAGGCTGCAGTGGAGCCTTCATCTAATACATTATCAGCACGAACAGGTAACTGAAGTCTCAGGGATAGGGAGCGGGGCTGTACAGAGAAATGTGTGTGCGGGGATGGATAAGTTTCTGTTTATACCAACCTTGGTGGCAGCTTCGACACATGCAAAAACATTCAAGCACACGCATCAAAAAACGGAGAAATGAGCTTGTGCAAACACTCGCAGTCTGCAGATACAAAAAGAAAATGTATTTCCCTGTTGCTGTGCCATATGACCTTGTCGGCTTACCAGAGCTCATTACAAAGGAAAGCAGCAGTGGAATCGGTGGCAATGAAAAGGAGACATGACCCTCAGATTGTTGGAGCCAACATAAAAGCGCTCAGCTATCAGGAAGAGAGAGGGGGGGTGGTACTGTAGAACGAGCGAACAGCGCTGTCCACAAACTCGAATGTGGACTATACTGGTTTGCATAATTTAAGGTTAATGAGGAAACAACGGCAGATACAATCTCCTTCGTTTTATCCCGGCTGGCTAAGCTCTACCAGGGAGCTTTTCATTAAAAAGCATCAGAAGCAGTGCTTTAATGACCTGTGAATTCATCAAAGTTTCAAGTCATTTTATATCACATCATGTACATGAATGTGAGAGCCTTTATCCTTTTCAAAGAGATGCTCAGCCTTATTTAGCTTTGGTGGATCAGTGAAGCAAACATGAGGTAACAATTCTCCACCCCGATCCAACCAATATTCTAATGTTGCCATCCACTAATGCTCACATACTGTAAGATTACACACATATTAACATTTCCATTGATGTGTTGGTGGTATACATAATTAATAAAAGAAGCTCTTAATTGCCTTTAAAAGAAATTAAAGGTAAAGTAGTCATCAATACAGCTTAAATGCAACTAATCACATGAACAATCGATATAGAATGTCCACAACAGCATGACAAACATCACGTTACTGTGTTCCTGTAAATTTGCCATTTAGAAAAAAACTACACACCGAGTGTGTGTCAAAAATACACAGGACCTTGACTCTAAGTGTTTCAGAGGCAGCCTTTGGCCCTCTCTCTCTCTCAGTTATCCTTACAGAGGTAATTGGACAGAGGGACACAGCATTCTCCTCTCCAACGGCCACGTCTCCTCTGTGCCTAATCACACCTCCATTTGCATGGAGAGCCCCGAGAATCAGCCTCAATAACGCCGTGCTGCTTTGAAAGATGAGTTTTTAATCTGGGAGAGGAGATGAGTTTCTGACCCGCACCTGTTTGTTTCCGTAGTTTCTTTTTCCTGTCGTACAAAAGTGACCTGCGGGTAAATTTGCAGAGGCAGGATAGCTGCTCGGCTCCCTAAGTACTGTCATTGTGCATTCATTAATATCCCCATATCTGACATGGCGGAGAAAATGGTTCTTGGCAAAAAAGGGTACTTGTCGTGGTGGGTGAGACTCCCTAACAGGTAATCAGATGGGCTGACAGAGAGTGTCAGTCGGTGTGTGTGTGTGTGTGTGTGTGTGTGTGTGTGTGTGTGTGTGTGTGTGTGAGTGGGTGTATGTGTGAGTAAGTGTGTGCAGGCATAAGAGAGGGCTGCGGTCTTTGGGAGAGGTGTGTATATTTATTCTTCTCCCATTGCCCTCTATTGACCCATGTAATGGAGAATTTTGCAAGGGGAAGTGTTTGAAATATCCTTTGGATGTAGGTAATGTGTTCATCTATGAGAGCGTGCCCTGCTTTCATTCCTTTACTATTTGCCTCTCTCGCTCTCTCTCACACACACACACACACACAGAAACACTGCTGTTGACTATGCTAGTATAACGTATAAATATATATATATATATATATATATATATATATATATTTTTTTTTTTATATAAATATAAATAACATGTATTTTATTTGAGGTTTTGATCATACTGTTTTCCAATAAAGTGTAACAAAAAATGTATGTCATAGTTTTGCATAATGTCAGACTTTAAACTTGATTCTCACAGTTTTGAAGAGCATGTTAGTAAAATGTGCTTTAGTAACATTCAGTTTTGATGCTGATCGAGTTTAAAGGGAAGGAGAGATGAGGTCCGAGTAATTAACACTGATCCACAGTTTAGTTCACACAGTTTGCTGCTGCTACAACTGTGTGATGTTTTGAATGTAAAGCCAGTACTGGGAAATATAGTCTGTCAGGAAGTTCAACACCCTCCCCTCTCTCCCTCCCCTCCACTCTACCCCCAAGAACTCTTGACTCAGGATCAGCATCGGCCCCTCAAGAACACATTTTCTATTTCATTTCATATTTTTCACTTTTATTATATATTTTCCCTTTATATTTGACATTTTCAATGTCTTCAGTTTTCTATACTGTTTGTTTTGTATCACTTTTGCACTATTTAGAATGTATTATTGTATATATATATATATATATATATATATATATATATTACACTTATTGTACCGTGGGTCAGAGAGAAAAGATATTTTGAGAGAATTGACAATAAAGTTGACTTTAGTGGCCCGTCGGTAGGCTATAATTTTGACATTGGTCAACTGGATGAAAAAGCCATTGTGCGTTGGCAGAGTGCCACCTACTGTACCGGAGGTAGAGTTACTCCCATCATTCTTCCCATTCTTCCCTGCGCATGTATATGTATGGTGGTCCACTGGTTAGCACTGTGGCCTCACAGTAAGAAGGTTCTGGGTATGAATCCAGATCATCCGGCCTTTTCTTTGTGGAGTTTGTATGTTCTCGCCATGTTTGCGTGGGTTTCCGCCTGGTGCTCCGGTTTCCCCCACCATCGAAAAAACATGTACTAGGTTCTCCAGTCGGTGCCCATGATCAAGGCACTGGCTCAGATCTGGAGTTGGGTGCTGTAAATGGCTGCCCACTGCTCCCTTGAGGGATGGGTTAAATGCAGAGAATGAATTTCGCTATGTGAATGTGACAATAAAGTACCTTTATATGGGGAGAACGTATAAGACCATACTCCGGTTACTGCTGTGCATGTAAACGCACTGACTGTGTTGGCCAGCTACCATTGACATGCCCATTAATAAGGCATTTAATCTGCACAATGGCTTCTCAGCAGCCAACAGAAGAAGAGGAGGGCTGTGCTCTACAGTATGTGGAAGCTCCCTATAATGAATGTGTGCTACAGTGTAAACTCACAGAGTCCGTGTGCTCAGCAAATATAAGGTAAACAAAGGTAAGACAAAGTTTACAATCAGTCATCGTGCTGTCTAACGTATTCAGCTCATGCAAATTGCTGCCATTTGATTTAAATGTTCCGGGCCAGCATGTGTTAAGCTGGCATGAGTTTACCTTTTTGGGAAAAGCAATTCACTTGCAACCCTGAATATAAACAAACCTTCAAGCATATTTGACTACACAAACAGCACAGCGCATCTTCCCACAGAGAATAAACAGAACACACGCACTCGCACGCACTCGCGCACACACTTGTGCACGCACGCGCGCGCGCGCACGCACACACACACACACACACACACACACACACACTGGTGGATTTACACACACACATCCACAGTACACACGAAAAAATAAACACAATCACACCTATTCTGATAACCCACAGCTCCCGCATCAAAAAACATCCTCAACAAGGCTGATCTTAGCACGCATGCTAAACTACATCACCTTGTTTACTGTGTCTGTTTATAGTTGGACGTGTGAGAGTGCTTCTGCGCGGCAGCAGCCTTCATCTTGCCATTACCGCTTCCCTTTATATTGTTGCCAAAATCACAGGTGACAGGCCACTTTTCCCGGGCGCTCGGCACAAACCTCGCTCTCAGCGCGCGCTGCGGGCGGACTCATTTGACGGCGATAGCAGCCGACACACACAGGTTTCATGTATTCAGCCCGAGTATGAGACAGCAGAGGGAGAAAGGAAGCCAGTGAAAAGCTACCTTTAACACTATTAACTGTCAAAGTCACCTTCACCCCGAGTCACAGCACCTCGCTGAACACACAAGCACGCACACACTCGTTGTGCTGCAACTAGCACGATTCGAGAAGTTGGTGGATCAAGTCGTGATGGAGTGCGTGTGTGTGTGTGTGTGTGTGTGTGTGTGTGTGTGTGTGTGTGTGTGTGTGTGTGTGTGTGATGGAAAGATGAAAGCGTGAACGACACGGGAGAAAACAACAACAACAAAAACTCACAAACAACCAAAGCTTCTCTCTGAATTGCTGCACCGTGTTTTCATAACGGTGCCATATCGTCAGACCCTCGGGATTGCGTCTCATCTTTTATTTTTTTTACTCAGCAGACGGCATTAGAGTGCGAAATTATGTGACAATGGAGTGTCTGTGCGTGTCAGCTGAACACCTGCCGAACGCTCCACCAGGATAACTCGGGAGCCTAATTATCAAGCAATTTGAAAACAGCATTCTGTTGCCTCTGCCACTGTTTTAATTAGGGGGCGTTGGCTTTTAGAGGTCACACCAAATGAGCTTTTAACTACTGTCATTCCAGGAGAAGATTTCTTTCCTTTCTGAAGGCAGCTCTCCTGATGCTACTTTGTAGACAACAAGACCGTGGGCGGGCAGCTCGCCAAAAACAACAACAACGTAGCGGGAAGAAAGGGTATTGCACGAATGGAAACTAAGGAATATTCAAAAAGTGTAGGACATACAGTAATTACCCACTATCCTCTCTTTCTTTCTGTTGCCTCTATTAGTGTACTCAACGGGTAAAGGGAAGTAACTAAGGAAGGAGGCAGGTGGGAAGCAAGAAAGCAAGGAAGGAATGAGTGAAATTAGGAAATAAATATGGATGAATAAATGGAAGATGGAGGACAGAGGAAGGTGACCAAAAAGGATAAAAGGAAAGGAGCACAAAAGGGTGGAAGTAATGGCAGGATGAAAGGCAAATATCCTGAATAAGAAAAAGATGATCGAATAAATGGATGTCTGAACAATGGGCAGTAAGGGCAGAGGCATGCCTGGAAGAATAGAAGAGAAGCGTGATGGAGAGATGGGATGGATAGAAGCCGGATGGGAACTAAGATATTGTACATCGGAAAAGACAAAGTGTAGGATGTATTCAGCTCTGCCTTGCTTTCTATTCTCTCCGTCGCCTCTCTTTGCTATTGAAAAAGGGTCATTACCTGCTCACTCCAAGGAGAGTTAAATAGTGCTAAGGTACTAAGGGAATGAGGCAAGCAGGAAGGATTGAAGAAAGGGATGAGAACAATTGCAGAAAAGTAATACACAGTTGTCGAAACAGGAAAATTCAGGGGATCCCCGAAGTCATAAGGATTCATCCTCTGGGGACCTGAATGTCTTTACACAATTTCATATCTATTTTGTAGCTGTTTCTTTTTTTTTTTTTTTGTAGGGCCAGGGAAGAAGAAAGGTGAAAAAACGACGAAAGAAGAAAGGAAGGGAAGGATGGAGAGGAAGCATGATGGCGAGATGGGATCAATGGAAGCAGGATGGGGTGTAGGAATGTTAAGAAGAAAAAAAAAAGGATGACGGGATAGATTGATTAAAGGATGAATTGATGAAAGTTAGAGTCAAAAGACTATGGAAATGGAGATGAGAAAAGAATTTTAAAAAGTAATGTGGAAGGAAAGAGGAGAGAAACTATGCAATGTTGGAGGGATAGATGCACCACGCGAGGGCATTAAAAAAAAGGGGACAAGATAAGGTTTGATTGATGGAAAAAAATATTGTGGACCAACTTTGTGTGTTCAAACTTTGCACTTGTAAGATACCCTTAAAGTGTATCGATTGTGAGAGTAGCTTGGAGAAAACAAGACATTGTCATGGAAAAAGGAAGATTCAGGAGGTATGTTGCTTATTGCTACTTTTTAAATCTGCTTCTCCTTCGCTCAATTTCTCGAGACAGCCAAGGTAATTTAAATCGATTCCAAGTCCTTCAATTACACACACACTGACAACAGTTTGGAGAGAGGGAAATGGATTTTTCTGCTCATCTGCGAGCCAAGGCCAAATCTGAGGACCTCAACTGCAGCACGCTGCCGACAGCCTCGGCTCCTCCTTCACTCTTGACGTTTTTACTCTCTCCCACACTGCGTTGCTTCTCCCCCATAAAACCTGTCAGCGACTATTTTTTATGATTTCGGGATAGTGGTTAGACAATAACAGCTGCGGAGAGGTGAGGCCGGACCTGCTCTTATTTTATATTTCTATGAATGAGAAGAGGAAAACAAACAAGCAAGCATGAAAATGTGCCGCCTTTATATGCAGCTCTCAAGAACTTACACACAAGGATGGAAACCTCAACACGCTCACACGCTCACGCACACACACACACACACACACACACACACACACACACACACACACACACACACACCCTTATCTGTTTATTGGCTTGTCGACAGATGCACAGGCAGAAAATTGTAAATATTGAGCAACCCCTTGTCCCTGAAAAATGAAGTACAATAGCCGGAGGCAATTCATACTGCTATCGCTTTATGATGAACTAATATGTTCATAGTTGTTGTTTCCAAATGACTCAATAAATATCCAATACTTCCTGAGACACGGCCTTGACCCTGTTGTCTCAAAGAATGCTTTTCACGAGCACCAGCTCTCCCAACACGCTTAAACACTGAAGGCAGCTTCATAAAGTGGCAATTACTGTTTTGACATCCATACAGAACCAAATAAAAAAAAAAAAAAACTGCCACGTTTCGAGAAAGCAAAATGGACAATTACAGAGACAAATAAAGTGAGTCACCAAGGGTGAAAAATAAAACTCCCCGGGCATAATAATACAGCTTAATTAAAGGAGCAGCCCGCCCAGAGGGTCGTTTAAACCAACACCCCCTTCTCTCAACTCCAGAGGTATTAGCCGAGTTAAAAGCAGCGGGCTACATGATAGAGGTCTTCAGGCTGACCTCCAAAGCTTCTTTCCCCCCTCATCTATATTTATATGAAGGAGCGGCACTAATTTTGCCAAGTAAATCAGTGTGCACATTTCGTTGTGACCTCCAGCTTGACACTGAATTAAACAATATCAGGGCCCGAGAAGCCCGCTTTAACAAGCCTTAAATTCCTCAGTCCAATCCATCAGCAGGGATATTTCTGACACACGGAGGGAAGAGCATGAAATAAGGCAATTATTGAACCCTTCAGCCCATTTCTACGGCTTGGCTGGCTGGCATGGTGTAACACAAAGCCATAGACCTCTGCATTTGTGTCTTGAGATGACTCTTGGTGATAGGGACACTTAAAAATAATAAATAACAAATAAATGATAGTAGTTCGCCAACAATTTTACTTAAAATCTCCCTTTACTTTGTGTCAAGGTTGGCAGTTAATACACAGCCTGTCACTTCTAACTACTGTATTTGGAAAGATTTCTAGCAACCGCCACAATTACCAAAAGCCCCCCCATCTGGAGTCATCTTGACTTTACCTGGCAAAAAAAAAACAAGTTACTAGTATTTAAGCGGCGAACTCCAGTTTGAGACTGAGACTCAGTTTTCTCTGAGTGTTCCTGTCACAGAAACACTCAGAGAAAACCTCCTGGTGCATCCAGGAGAGGGGGAAAAAAAACGCTTTGTGTGTGCGTCTTTCACGGAGGTGGCAGTCGATCCTGTGTGTCTGGGCGTCCTCTCAGATTGCCTGACAGATAATCCATCACACAGTCAGTGTGTCTGACAGGAATAGGTCTCAGTCAACTCTCTGTCTCTCTGTTCTGCTCACACAGGGCCTATGAAGGACAGTCTCTCCTCTCAAGTCTCTCTTAGGACGACGTACACTAGAGTTTCATTAGAGGATGGAAGGTGTGTGACTCGAGGAGTTAAAGTGTGTGTTTATACTATATGTGTGGGTATGTGCGTGTACCAATCCACAGATGAAAAGCCAGGCAGAATAGACAATAGTGTAAAATACAGTACGTATATAACATGCTGCATGGCATATTTTTGCATACTGCATAATACATGAGCGAGTTCTTGGAAACCTAATCTCATTGGCTTTTTACAGTAAACTACTGCAGATGAATCCAAATCAATGCATTAAACAAACTTAATATAATGAAATGGAAAGATTAGTCTTTGGTAGAAATTGGTATGATTTCGTCTTTGCATAATCTTTAATTCAAATGTTTTTAAGACTACGGGTATGTTGTCACAGGTACGAGGCTGTTTAACGCAACAATCTAAAAACATTTGAAATATCCTTCTTTCTTTGCTCATTTCTAAATTCTTCACTGTTAAAACGAATTCCAGATCAACAGCCTATCGCCCATAAGAGCTTTTGCAATGATGTGTTAAAGTGTTAAGCATGAGTGTGTTATCTTCCTTCAAAAGTTGGCGTTGGCTTTTATTCCACAATATCACAAAGTGAAGACAAGTGGAGCTGTGACAGTCTATTAATCGCTTAGTCAAACAACAGAAAATTGATTGGCAACTAATTTGATAATCAATTTTTCATTTTTTTTTATTCATTTTTCAAGCAAAAATGCCAAATGTATTACTTCATAGTTCCAGTGGATTTTCTGCTTGGTCTTGAATTATAAATAAACACTAATACCATGAAAATCTGTTAAAACTAATTTGTCTTTTACTGACAATACCAAACTTACTGTAGTAAATGATGGACAAAAGCGTCTGCCAAATGAATACATGTAAATATCAGCATTTTGGACCGTTGGTTGGACAAAACAAGACATTTTAGCTGCAGCCCTAAAGACAAGCTTATCCACACAAATGGTTGCATAATGTATTTTCTAAAATGTCCTTCTGGTGCCAGAGCTACAGCTTTGGCTAGCTATCACATGGCTTGACCCAGGGTTGTCAAACTCATTTCAGTTCATGGGCCACATACAGTACCCCTAATTTGATCTGAAGTAGGCCAGACCAGTAAACCTCTCACAGCGAGGGAGAACTAATCACTCAACGAAATCCCGACTGTTTGCTGTCCTGGCTCCTAAATGGTGAAACGAGCTCCCTATTGACATCAGGATGGCCAGAAACGTGTGCATCTTCCGCCGAAGGCTAAAAACACATCTCTTCCGACTAAATAATCGGATAAAGAAGGGGAAAACAAAATAATAATAATCTTGATGCTGCACATATGGCTCTTTGTAGCGTTACCTATTTAAAGCTAATGTACTTGCACTTACTACTTGTTGTCTGGAGTTTGCATTAATTTGCATTAATTAAGACTTAATTGTAAGTCGCTTTGGATAAAAGCGTCAGATAAATGACATGTAATGTAAACCACTCCAGAAAGATCAGAAAATGTATCTGCCACAGAGTTTCTTGTCAGCTTGATGTTGGCAAATGCAAGTTGCTTCTGCTACGACAGCGTTCTAAGGCCATTGTAGGAAAAAAATAATAATGTTACGGACCCGGGAGAGAAGGGTAATATTCCTAGAAGAAACTCAGAATTTCTAAGATTAAAGTCGTAAATTTACGGAAAAAAACAACTCTCTGAGATTAAAGTGGTAAATTTGGAATTCATTACTTCTCTGCAATTTTCACACTTTGCACAGTCATCCAGTGGGCCTGACTGGACCCTTTGGCAGGCAGGTTCTGGCCCACGGGCCGTATGTTTGACAGCCCTGGCTTGACCTATCAAAACAAAAATGAATTCAAATTAAACCTATCCAACTTAAACTAAATGTGTAACTGATCTGTATCTTATCATAGTTTGAAACTAAATATATTATAGGTCTATGTAACCCTCAGACTAAACATACAGTAAGTTGATCTAATGCAAAAACGTACAATAGCATAATGCAGCAGCTATATTGACAACTTGAATTTTCTGGAGTAAGGTCCTAATGTATATTCAAAGGTTATCTCAAGGCTGGACTGTGCGTTTCTTGGTTTAGGTAGTGGTGTGGGCTCAAAGGCATGGAACTGTACAAACTACAGACATTACATTTATTCAGCAAATTTGCTCTTTTCTTCCTCTGAGTTTTGATTTCCACGTCTTTCCTACTTTTCATCTGCCTGTGTCTATTCGCTTACTCTATGTCAAGTGAACAAATAAATGAGACAGTAGTCTTGAAATATTTCTTTTTAATCTCAAATTATAAACACAGTTTATACACTGTATTCAGGATATCCTGTTAATATACATTCATGATTATAAAAAAAAGCTACAGTAAGTACAATTGCATTTTTGATTTTGTTTTCTCACTCTGTATGAAACTACTGCTGGTACTGAAAGATAGTTTACAAAACTCTTAAGCCGTCATGAAATAGGCACAGATCTAAGCACACTCTTAGCCATTGAACACTTAACAATTAAGACATGATGCATAAAATTCACAGCGTGGGTAGATTCACAGATGAGGCAGCGGATGGATTGATGAATTTGTCACTTAGAAAACAGACAGAATTTGTGTTAAGTGCCATGAAAATGGTTTCAAAAGAATGAGCAGTTTTCAGTCATACTGTACCTTTAAAGCTTTAGTGTGTAACTTTTTTACATTAATGAATGTCTGTGACATTTAAGCCATTGACAAATGAGTTGATACAAAGCTAATTTAGACTATCAGCTCCACACAACTCTCTCTGGATTTCTCAGTGTGGCTGTGTTGAGAAAATGGTGTCGTCTGGCGACTTTCAAGCGCAGAAACTCGAGTGAAGATAATTACCTCTTCTGAAGAGTCCTTCATGTTTTTGTAATCCTCCGTGTCCTCCTTGGCTACTAGCAACTGCGTGGAGGAGGGGTGGGGGCGGTGCGCTATCACGGAAGGCTTGTGTCATGTGGATGCAACAACAGTGGTGTTGTCATTGCTTAGAATTCCTCATGGGGGCGAAAGAAACTACGCACTGTAGCTCTAGGACAACACCGTGATCCGTGATTGTGCACGTGCCCCCAACCCTCCTCCACTAAGTTGCTAGTAGCCAAGGAGGACACGGAGGATTAAAAAAAACATGATGGACTCTTCAGAAGACGTAATTATCTTCACTTGAGTTTCTGCGCGCATAAGTTGCTGGACGACACCATTTCCTGAACATAGCCATACTGAGAAATCCAGAGAGAGCTGTGTGGAGCTGATAGTCTTAATTAGCTTTGTAGCAACTCATTTGGCAATGGCTTGAGTGTGAGGGATGTTCATTAATATCAAAACATTATGCACTAAAGCTTTATGGTGAAAATCTTTCTTAACTAATATTCCATACAAATACCACAGTACGCAGAGAGAAAGCAGCATCTTTCACCTTGGAAAATGGAATGCACAAAGTGTTGGGTCTCCATCTAATTTCTGACAGAGGTCACTAGAGCGTTATGATTTTCCAGGACAAGATTATGTTGACAAGCCTGAGAGTTACAGAGTGATTTATTTCATTTTATATGCATATAGTATAGATTGTGTTTAAAGAATTTAAAAGCAGCTAATTTACACTGCACAGGTTAAGGGACTAAAATTTTAATTTTGTAAGGTGTTAAGGTGAAACAGCACCTCAAAAAGAAACCTGTGATATACATAGACAGAAAGTATTTTTGGGGAGCTAGTGTTAAAACAAAGAAAAGTAAAGGCCTATGAGAGCAAAGGCTTGACGTCCTGGAGGTCTGTATGTGTAAGAAAAGGCTGACGGTGATGATCTGAGACTGTATTCATGTTGGTGATGGGTGGACGTGAGCGTGGTGTGGTGAGGTCACACTGAGTTTTCTATTTCTTGATGGCAGCCACTGCTTTCTTGGCAGCGTCATCCAGGTTCTCTGCTGCTGTGATGGGCAGGCCGCTCTCGGACAGAATCCTCTTGGCCTCGTGGACGTTGGTCCCTAGAAGACACAGGAAAACACTGTTACAACAGGCAACAACTAAAATGACAAAATCTGGCTTAACAAGGTTGAACCTGATGTGCCATCTGCACTGATGTAAAAACCACACTGTGTGAAAGACAAAGAGTTCCTTTGGAGGAATCAATGCACATGATGACAGATGGATAGAGTGATGGGTGAACGGTGGCAGCTTTTGTCTGTGAATAATGTCAGTGAGGCAAGAGGGCAATTTGTGTGTGTATGTGTATGTGTGTGTATGTGTGTGTGTGTGCCCCTGGCTGCAGTGAGGTCAGGGGTAGCAGGTGCTGGGTGATACGGTGGCGTCCATGTCCCGGTAGACCCCCAACCAACCGGAGACAGACAGACAGACACAGAAAAAAAAAAAAAAAAAAAAAAGAGAGAGAGAGAGAGAGAGAGATCCATAGACACTCTCCACAGCCCCGAGACTCTACAGACTGAACTGGCTGCCTCCCAGCGTTGCACACTGTGCAGCCAAACACAGGCCTGACAAGCCTGTCACAACACAGGGCAGGGGGCGCCACAGTGGACGGAAGGACACAGACAGGGAGAGGACGATGGCGGACAGAGGGAGTGAATGAGAGGGAGGAAGACAGAGAGAGAGAGAGAGAGAGAGAGAGAGAGAGAGAGAAAAAGGTCAAATGAAGCAGAATCGCCCATGCTGCACAAACAACAGAAGCCAGCTGTTTATGTGGCATTTACAGATTTCACACATGAAGACATGATGGCAAAGAAAATGCCTTTTACAGAATCTGTCTGATCTCGTATCATCAATTCTCTACTCTGTCTTGTCTCGTATTTTGTTTCTGAATCCCATTATTTTAGAATTTTTATTCCTGTTCTTATTTTATTTTACTTCTTATTTACTCGTTTATTTAAAAAACTATTAATCTGTAATTTCTTCTGTACATATGCTGCTTCAACACCTGAATTTCCCCCTGGGGATCCACAAAGAATTATCTTTTTATACTCTCTGGGTCATCATATACTGTACCACTGAGAAGTCAAACTCCATCGTGTAACCTGATTTGCTTTGTGCTAAAAGGTTATCATCTGAACCACTTTTCAACAAATAAGCACCCATTTTCAAAACTTGACTGAATTATAATCTAGTTAGTGTATAATGTAGTTAGTGTACTGTACATTACATTCACTATGAATTTACTTTACTCATGAATTGAATTATGATCTCTTTGTTCTTTGACTCAACAATTTCAAAATTGTATATCAAATCATCCTTTTACTCCTTTGCTCCTTGTTTACATACTGATACATGTTATGCCCTACATGTACAGCTGCAACAATTAGTCGATCAACAGAAAATGAATAAGAAATAATTTTGAGAATCAACTGATTGTTTAAGTAATTTTCTTTTAAAGCGAAAATGGCAGCACTTCAGTGGTTCCAGCTTTTGGTATTTGTCTTCTATGATAGTAAACTGAATCTCTTTAGGTTTTTGACCGTTGGTCAGACAAAACATATGACATTTTATTGACCTAACGATTAATAGATAAAAGAAATCTGCAGATGTATCTATAATGCAAATAATCATTAGTTGCAGCCGCATATATGTAAAGAATTTACTGTATGTGTGTAATTACAAAGGTTTGATGTGACAACAATTGCACCTTGGTGTATGGTGTCTGCATTCACATGCCATATCTGTGATGTGGAGGTGTGTGTGTGTGTGTGTGTGTGTGTGTGTGTGTGTGTGTGTGTGTGTGTGTGTGTTCATGCTCAGACGCTTACAGGTTGACCTTAGCTCTCCTGGCTGGCGTGTAATTAAGACTGCATGATATGTGAATTCTCCGGAGGCCTGGCCACCCTGATCAATAGACCTTTCATGAGGAATTCTATTACCAGCGCCACTTAACGCCTAATATTTCATCTCTTTTGTCCAGCCCGATAATAAGTGATTCCAGACACATTTCTGCAGGCTCACACTCCAAACAATCAATTCTGCAATGTAATTAATTAGAATAAGAGCAGGAAGAGACCTTGCTCTGGCACATAAACAGGGGATTGGGTGTCCCAAGTCATCTCCTCACTTCTCATCAAATACTGTAGCTCGACTGTGACAAACCTAGTCTCAATGGAGGGGGCGGGGCAGTACTGTATGCTTTACATTTAATAGGCTGACCCGTGAACTTCATTAGGATTGACCGATCAATAGTCTCATACTGACAGGCTTATTTATCAGACGATTAAAACAAAGTTGGAGCACAACAATGTTTACAATTATGTATGTGCCCACAGCAAATACATAATGTAAGAGATTCTCTGAAAAGACAAATATGCCTATGGAAAGTGCTATTTTTCCATTACATAAATATTCATGAGAAGCAATAGTATGTACAGCACTGTTAAAACACTATCTGTGCTACCTGTGTTATGTGTAAGGGGGGTGGGGGGAAATAAAAAAAAAGAGACGTGCGTTTACCTGGGCTTTTTCTGTATATGTGTGAGCTGACTGCAGTTCCACTGTGAGCAGTAGGGAGCACTGATACCTCACAGTAGCAGAGTCAACGACAGAGCCCAGTTGGATAAATCACATCATCACCAGGTGAGTGTAAGTGTGTGTGTGTGTGTGTGTGTGTGTGTGTGTGTGTGTGTGTATGTGTGTGTGTGTGTGTGTAAGAGTGTGTTTATGTGTGAGAGAGTGTGAGTGAGTGAGTGAGAGAGTGTGAGAGTAAGCATGTATGTGTGCGTGTGTGTGTGTGCGCGTGTGTGTGCGTATGTGTGCATGTAGTATGCTCACTATAAGAATGTGTTCACCTGCAGCCACTAGGTGCTGCCAGAGACCTACTCATGGCCTGGACCCAGACATATACAGTATAATGTATTCACACAAAGAAAGACTTTATAGTCTATAGACTTTAGATTTTAAAAGTAGATTAAAGGCTGACCTTTAAGGAAAAAGGTAAAAGAAAGATTTTCACTGTCCCATAGCAGAAAATGATCGCAATATATACTATCTCCAGGGTTTTACTGAGTTAGGGATGGGCATTGGAATTTGCAATAGCTTTGCTGTGATGCTGTACTGTATGTCTTAGCATGTGTCCCAATTCAAATAACTTTTAAAATTATTCATCACTACCAATGAAGTCAAAAGTCACTTGCCATTCTGAACTTTTTTTTCCCCTCCAAACAAGCATCTGGAAAATTTTATTCAATTTCCAATTGAATTGAATTCAACACAGGGCGCCATATTTCAATAAGATAATAAGGCTTAGGGCTGTGCCAAAGGCATGTGCCGGAAAAAGTTCTGTTGATGCTGCAGTACTGCTGCGGAAATTTGTGACCAATTCTGAACAAGCTGAGTTTAGTGAACAAACAATAAAGCATTAATTATCTCTTTAAAAATTGGATGAATTACAGATAATATCAACATAGGATATACAAATTGTTATGGAAGTGAAAAGTTTTTAAAATATATAAAGTAATTTAAAAGACCTGGAACAAATGTGGAAAGTGTGTGGTAAAAAATAATTTTGGACAATGCAAGTTATTTTGGTAAGACTATTATACTTAACATTGGAGCGTGTGTTTCTTAGCCAGAGGTTATTAGGAAATACAGACATTTAAACTTATAATATAAGTCCAACAACTAAAACTAAAATTACATTTAAATGGGTTAGTCAATAATGATCATTGTTGTAACTTCATAACTACTCTACTTTTAAAATGAATTATTCATTTAATGTATTAATATATTAATGGGTGAATTTTTTATATTTTAAGAATATTTGTGACTTCAAAATTCGTTATATATTTAATAGGAGAGGGGAAGCTGTAAATGATGAGAGCAGGAACCTCTGCCACAATCTCAGACCTACAGAGTTACTCTGTACTTCTCATGATTCCTTGGAGGGATGACAAGACATGCGTTTTTATTTGGTTGTATAAAGATAAATGTTGTGAAGCTCAACATTTTTTTAAATCTGTTCCTGTGGTTGTGCAGTTAGCTTGATACATTTGCTCTGAACTTTGTTTTCAATAAAGCGAGACGGTGTAACTTTTCGTAGAAGAAATAACAGCATCTTTCTTTTACAAATGAACACCACGAATGCAGCACAATGCCCAATCTCGCAATGTTAACAAAAGTGATAAATCAGTTGTTTATCCGCCCCGTGCTTCTGATCCACTCCAAAATGTAACGGGTTCTTCCTTGACCCATGCTACACCCTTCCGCCAAGTCTCATTAAAATCGGGCCAGTAGTGTTTCTGTAATCCTGCTGACAGACAGACAAACAAACAAACAAATAAACTGAGCCGAAAAACCTAACCTCCTTGGCCGAGGTAATAAAAACACACCCTTTGCTCGATTCAGTACACTGAGAGGTTTTGGTGCTATAGTCTTTACTTGGTTTGGAATGTCTAGTGGTTGCTAATGTAAGTAAACTCAAGCTAATTATTCCAACATAAGTGAACCAGCTTGCTGACTCCATGACTCAATCTCTACTGTTATTAGTGTTATGCTATGATTAAGCATTTACCGTAGGCCTTTTTCACAGCAGACATTTTGACTTGTCATAGTAGGAAACGCACAGGTGTTACTAATAACATTAACAATGGCTCTGTTTTATTCAAGTGTCCCAGTAAGCCATGACAGTGTGACACAATAATTCTGCCATCATTATTTTTAATGTTTTCAACTTGTGCTTTTCCTACTGTCATGTGTCGAAAACTATCTTGTCACTTTTGGACACTCTGGCCGGTGTTCAGTAGAAGTAGGTCCGATGGATGATGTCACCGTCCATCGCGATGGCCGGCAGTCATCGTGATGTCACAACGAACTTTGTGGATATAATTTAATTTATGTAAATTTTGAATTTGAACAAATCCCACCCCCCCACCAACTGCCAATGATGTCATCGTCCATCGTTAAGTTTCATTATGGACATCGTCATATGCCATTTTGGTTGAAAACATCCAACCCTAGTGTTCAGAAAAGTTTCCATAGCTGTGATTTAAAGACCTGCGCAACAGTTTTTTCTTAGGTTTCTGACAAAAGGACAAAAAAAAAAAATCCAGTAAGGATTTACGACAAATATTTTTTTGGGCAATTTCAATAAGCATAATTCACAGAGTTTTGGGGATTTTATTTAAAAATTATTTAGTAAAGCTAGTTTGAAATGCATCCCTCATGTATCTGAATCGGTTTGCTGAGAATTGTTGGCAGGTATTCAAAAGTAAAAGACAACTGAGATTTTCCTTCCATTATTTTTTGACGCCATGACTAGTGATAATACTATACTAGGCAGTTGATATAAAAAATAGAACAGTCGATAATATCACTGAATATTAAAGAACAAAGACACTTTTTAGAGAATTTATGTGACAGCGAGCATGACAGAAAATACCAGTGGCTCTGTGTCTTTCTGCCCCAGTTACCTTGAATAACTGGTGTAAAAAAAAAAATCTTTTATCACTGATTGTCATCACACTTGTTCTGACTTTGATTTTTAATCCTCATAATAATCAGTAAACAGTGAGAGTTTTTCCCTTCACAGTCTAAAAAGGATGAGGCCTGCTCCTCCCTCCTTCACCCTGTGTGTCAAACATCAAATGCTTCTCATTCAAACGCAGAGCAAGATACTCCTGAACGGAGCAGACGCTTTTCCTTTGAAGTGCTAGTCAGTCATTAATAACAGTTTTCTGTTGTTTCTTCTGTTGTCTAGACTCTTTTTCAAGAGAGAGACACACACTATAGCTAAGCATATTTCATTTAAAGAGTATCTCTGACATTGACAGTTTTTAAAATTCAGGTTTTCATCCATTCATCCAGACTCTGATAAAGAAAGTAAGATAACATTGGTCGTTGTTTCATATTCACAACTGGAATGGTCAGATATCAGTGTCAAAACGAGCCAGTCTTTGCATGTTTATATACATCCCAGTGTGTGTGTGTGTGTGTCTCTGTCTGTCTGTCTGTCTGTATGCACATGCACACCTGTTTATGGCTGTGTAGCTGCAGCAGTTAGCTATTTAAGCTATGGTGACACCGTCAGGACTGAAAGGGCCATCTCAACCTCACTATTCACGTCTCTTTTAAATTAAATCAGAGAAAAAAATGGTCAGATCTCCTTTTAAGGTGTAAACAGCCACCACTGTTTGACAGACAGTTGGGGAACAGTTCCATAAATCAATAGTGCAAATGCAGTCACCTTTTTTCCTGGACCCTGAGGGCTACTCAAGGGGAATTTGCAGACAGCATCCTCACAGAGCAATATGTCCATGTTCATACTGTGGCCAAAGGGGGCAGTACAGTACTTCCTCATGTATCCCTTTCTATCAAAACCTTAAATATTTGGGTGTTTATATCAGTGTTATAGTCAAGACCACCTAAACCAAGACCAAGTCATCGCCAAGACCAGAGGGTATCGAGACCGAGACAAGACCAAGACTTTGAGGGGCTGAGACCAAGTCAAGACCAGATTTGTGTTAGACATACAGAATTTCTTCTCCTGTCTCCCACATTCACTTTCTTGGGAGTACCTGTAAATGGGGCAGGGAGAGGGGGTACCGTAACAAATTTCAAATTAGATAGGAGTCAAGTTATTAGATGCCTTTGCAAGTTTTAACACACAGGCATAAATCCGACAATGCACAGGCAGTTTAGGGAAATCCATGTAGTTGTGGTCTTGAAATAAAATCCCGAGTCCTCTTGATCCGATACCGAGACAAGAAAAGATTCTGAGACGAGACCTTCGAAAAGTGGTCTTGAGACTGATCTCGAGTACTACAACACTCAACGTTCTGTGCTGAATCTGTTGCATACATTTGCAATGTATGAATATTAAGTGCTAATACTGTAGCCCACAAACGGCTGTGTTTTAGTTGGACACTCTATCAGCCCACACATAAAGCAACCCTATCAACTAATTCAACCATATCAGCATCTAGAGAACATGGCCCTCCTCCACATATGGGAATACATAACTCCCCACCAATGTAATCATCCCAGGCTTTTTAAAAGAGCCTTCCCAATTAAAAGTGTGCCAGTTAATCCATTCTGATCCTGTTGAAGAGCGCTGGGCTGTTCTCACTGCCCTGCGGTCAGCCTAGCAAGCTGAGCTGATTGATTCTGAACCAATCTTCTCCACAAGACTGCGGCCCAGGATGTAATGACCCACAGCTAAAGCTTGGATTAGGCCCGGGCCAGGAAAACGTGGTTGGACCAACCGCCAGCAGTGACCTTCTGGACTCAGCCTGTTTGTGAGTCAGGTTGAATTACATGGCCTATGGCATAAGAAATGTGTGGTGACCAATTAAGAGTCTGTTTTTATTGCAAATCCAGTCGTTTCTTTCAGCAGTTGTGTACTCACTCTTCAGCCACGTGGTCAATCGGCAACATGAAGACAGTGGATATAAATTACACAAATGCATATTTTTTATCTCCTTAAATATTTGAACTGGCGCAGATGTATCTGTGTTAACTTTGTGTGCAGCAAGCAACACATTTGTCCCTGTTATAGCTTCAGTTTTGGTTCAGGTGCAAAGTTAGTTCAGATAAAAGGGCCCTAATATTACACACCTGCATGCAATTTGCTTTTGTTTAGGGGGAAATAGTGAAATCATTATCCAGATCTAGACTCTTTGCTAAATGTATCTCTCTAGGTGTGTATGTGTCAACAGGCCTCATTTGATTGAGAACAAAACCTGTAAGTGTTAATATAACTAAACTTCCCACTCAAACTCTGAACAGCCATGTCTATACTGCACTGTAGTGCCTTGGTGCACAGCTGGGTTCTAGAAACAGCTTACGCACCCTGACCTACAAACCATAGTAGCAGTGTGTGTGAGAGGACATATAGTGTGAGGTGCTGAGGGCTAACACGCACGCACACACACACACACACACACACAATCTTTTTTTGCTCTTTACACACCACTCAGCAGGATCTTGACAATTAAGCTAACCACCAACTGGCCCCGTGCCTCCAGAATTCACTGCTGCTGCAGCATCCCCCACACACACACACAAAATTGAACAGGTGTCATTAGCATATACAGGTGAAAGGTGAGCCAATCAGTGCCATCTCTACTGTTATTCTGGCGGTGCTAATGATGGGTGCGGCAAAATGTGACAGGTAAGAGAAATGCACTGCTGCTACTTACTGGGACACTGGGCCACAATGAAGATGGATACACTCCAGAGAGTAAAGCAGCAGTAACACTGTACAATGGCTCCAAAGTTTAAAACAAGTTGGGAAAGAGGTCATTTAAATCCTGCAGCACTTGCGCGGTTGATCAATTACACTATAAAGTGATGTTATATACATTTGTCACTTCAAAACAGTAACTAAATAGATCTAAAATCAGATATAACTGGCTACATTATTTTTGTGTTTTGTGACGCTTTATTCCATGGAAGCTGAAGCTAGAGGCCATATGAGTTGTAGCTATGGGGCTAGCGGTCAGGAAGGTCACAGTGAGAACATGAGCTACAGGAAATGAACGTTTGAAGACATGGTGAATAAAAGCATAAGCTTTCTAAAATTCAGTTAGAGATTGGCTGAACCCTAGTCTGTTAGCATGATGCCTATACTGGTGTTAGAGCTGCTGATTACCTGGGCCTTAAGATGTACAGTATGTCATGTGAAGGCAAACAGCTCATCAAGATGATTGACAAGTGCTGGAGGTGGAAACTTGATTTTAAATCGCAGCTTTAAAGGCAGTGTCATTTATCCAGCATCATCAAATCCTCATTAAGGTCAATCCTGGCTAGACAGAGATCAATGGTCCACGTTTCTGAGGGGCATGATGCACATTGTGTCAGTGGGGGCCAGCTTGCTAAGAGGGCCAGACAGGCTAAACCTCGATTTGTGTGTGTGTGTGTGTGTGTGTGTATATATTCCTACCTTCAAGCCTGACCACCAGTGGCACCTTCAGCTCCAGCTCTCGACAGGCCTTGGTGATACCGTTGGCGATGATGGCACAGTTGACGATCCCACCAAAGATGTTGACCAGGATGGCCTCAACCTGTGAAAGAAGAGAATGATTAAATGATTAAATCCAGTGGTTGGGACACACCTGTGGACAAAAGGAAAGTATTGTGTAAAAGATGTACATTTACAACGTCCAACATTTATTATGACGAGTGAACAAAGTTTGTCCAGTTTTGTCAACCATTGACAAATCGTTGGCAAAGTTCTCATAGTGGAAAGACATCAGTGCGAAAACTAATTGTTACAAGATTGAAATATCACTACTAAAAGGAAAACATTCCATAGAGCAGCTTCACCAACAACTTTGTGTGCAATAGGTCGTGCACCCAGAGGCTATGCACCCTGAGGCTATACAACACTGTCACACTGGAGGCAGAATAAAGTAATCTATTGGTGAAGTTAAGAGGGCAGCAGCAGGTGAAAAAGGCAACACTGAGGCCAAATAATAAAGCAATATTTCAATGGGAAGCGGTGACATGACAAACAAAAGAAGCTACACACCTGGCTGGTTTCCAAACCTTCTAATGTGTTTGAGCCATTTATCATATTTAGCCTTAAAACTGACTTGCTGGTAAAAGAATAAAATGGAATCAAGTACACATGCAGTTCCCACCCAGCTAGTGACCGAATTTAAAATTCAATAGCTATCATTCACAAATGTTTAAATATCCTTTGCTTTCACAATTCCACATTTCCCTAACAGCTATCAAGAACAAACCTTTGAGATTTGAACCCACCGAGATGTGCCAAACAATCTCACAGTCTGTAATATGTTCAGTTCAGCTGTCTTGCAGTTTCTTTGTAACTTTCTTAAAAATGAGCACGACACTGATATCACAAGTAGTGAAGCAAAACAGCTAGCGCATGTGTGTTTGTGTGCGTGTGATTACACTAACAATCTAGCACTTGGTAATTACCCTGGCTAGCTCAGTGGAAAAGTAGACTGCGAGCACACAGGATTAATCCTCCATGTTTGTTTATAATCACTGCTAATCTGTTAGCGCCGATTTGGATGAGCAGCTTGTGGGTGTGGGTGTGCCTGTTGTGAATGTTTTCAGTGTGTGGTAATGATGTTTATAGGGAGAGGAGATCAAGGACTTGGATAGCTATCAGAGCGACAGCCAAGGCACTGTCCTCTATGTGCTATCCAAATAAGCATCTCCTTATGAACAGCAGAGGATGACACAAGACCAGGAGAGAGCACCAAAACAAACACAGATGTAGGCAGCATCATAAAGACTCAGATGTCACGCAAAGAAATTGAGCAAGTCGTTAGGTCAACACAGAGAACTGTTTCATGGGGATTAAGTATCTCACACAGGGATGTGATCAGGAATGCCAAAAACAAGCGGAAAAGGCCGGCAAACATTAGCCCCAAACTGCAAATGAACATGACTTAGATGTTCAAATGAAAAACAAAGAAAAACAAAATGAATCATGACCTCCACATCATGCATGTAATAATACATGATGAGGTGTTCTAATTTATTTAAATAATGTATGAGGTGGAGGCAAAGAATAGCAGTCCATTTTTTTCTATAGTAGGACAAATCAGATTGCATTTTCTCACTTCTACTATGGCCACTTACCAAAGACAAAAGGTAGGGTGTTCTCAAGATATTAATTTTGGTAAGCTTGTTTTAATCAATTTAAACTAGGCTATGGTCATTTCATTAGAGAGTTAACATTGTCACTATGATTGTTTGCACAATATCCTGTGCTCACTCAGACCAATCACTAAACCCTTGAACAAAGTTAAGTTGTGCCCAATTATTGTATAATTTTTTTATAACATGGGAGTCATTATTTTATTATTATTATTATTATTATTATTATTATTATTATTATTATTTTAATATCACTTTTCGCAAAAAGGTATATTTTTGTATGAGTGCATAACAGTGTCTGTCATATGTTAACCCTGTTAATCAGAATCAAGTGCATGTGTGTGTGTGTTGGCGACGATGTGTGGTGGGTGGTAGAGGGATGAAGTTGTGTGACGTTAGGGAAACATCACTCAGCCAGGTGTCGAACCTCCTCCCTGTAGGCTCTTTCGTTGTTTTACTGTTTAATAAAAAGAGACCAATTTATAAAAGAATGGTCATATCAAAGCTGCAGAGGCTGAGATATTTCTGACTTTAAGTCCTTAGTATGGGTCAAGCGCGTCAAAACTCTGTTTAACGCCGATCAAACACTGGATTTTCCATTTCCCACAATACAACTCAATAGTTTCTTTCGCTAGATGCTCTCTGCCCGGTCAATCTTAGAAAACCCTGATGACTTCAACAGGGTAATTTCCTTAGACTGTAAAAAGCCTTAGAAAGAGCCACTGATGACATTATACAACTGTTTTCTCAGGATGTACAGCACTTTTCGTGACAAGTTAACTCATCTTTATGTGTACAATTGGTGGGGTGCCCCTTTAATTTTTAATAGTGGCTATGAGTGAAGAAGACACATTTCCACCCTGGTGGACCAGAAAGATAATATTCAAGTCAAGCCTCAAGGTATCCATGTTTTTCATTTCTGATGGGACTTATACTCAGTGTTGGGAGTAACGGCATTCAAGTATAACGGCGTTACTAACGGCGTTATTTTTTCAGTAACGGAGTAATCTAATTAATTACTTTTCCCATCGTTGCAACGCCGTTATCGTTACTGACAATGTAAAGTGGCGCGTTACTAAAATTTGGTTGAATGAAGCGCGAGGTGACATCAGCTGCCTGGAGAGAGCAGGGATGGGGATGATGACGCCGTTGCATATGACTGCACGCTCTGACTACTACTAAACACAAGACAGCGACAAGCCAGGGAAATTCAAAGGCAGCGTTCTCGAACTGGAAGTACCGGCCCAGTTATTCTTCTGAGTAACTAATTAATTTTACAATGTGGTAACTGAGTTACTAACTCAATTACTTTTTGGGAGAAGTAATTTGTAACTGTAACTAATTACTTTTTTTAAAAGTAAGATGACCAACACTGCTGATACTACACCACTGATGCAAATCTGCTTCCAATACACATTCACCACACACTGATGTGTACGACATGCACGTGTTGACCGGCAAACCCAGCAGGCATGAATGTGGGTTATTATCATTAACTGTAAATATTAATGGACAATGCATCCGGTTCAGCAAAGTGCTGCAAATGCAGAAGTGCCTTAAACCTGCATTCTGTCTGAATTCCAGCAGGGGGCGACACATGCGGTTGCAAAAGGAGTTCGGTTTCTGTAGAAGTCTATGAGAAAGTGACCCACTTCTCACTTTTCAACATTTTCATAATGAGTTTATGATCTCAATCGCTAGTTTTAAGTCTTCTGCAACACAAAATGATGTTCATGTTTTGAATTATGGTCTTGTTGATTTTAAAATCGGCGATAAAGCAGGGGGTGTTTTAGGGCGTGGATATGATGGATAAGGGCGATTGCCAGTGAAAGTGTGTAACGTAACGTGGCTCCTCCCTCACTCTTCCCTCTCGTCTAAAATCGTCACATCCGTAACGAGGATGGCTGCGCCCGTAACGGCAAATTCGATGACTCATGGCAGATCTCCACAAACCAATGGGTGACGTCACACATGCTCTGTCCATTAATATTAACAGTCTATGGTTATTATAGCATCCAGGTGCACAGCCATACACACACTTCAAAAAGGAGCATTAACACACTTGTTAGAGAAAGAAAACTAAAGTATTAGTGATATACTGTAGCCTACTCAATGGCCGGTGTGAATGTACATGTGTGAAGAGTGGCAGACGGTGAGAGTTTTGCAGTAAGAGAAAAGCAGACGGAAAGAAAGAAGTGTGTAACGATACGGCGCGTTGGTTCTTAAACCTCAGCCGTGTATCAAACAGTTCCTCTGACAGCCTGTTACTGTAGGCGTGATCTGCAGTTCACAGAGTGTGTGTGTCTGTGTGTCTATATTCTCTGCTGCCTGAGGGCACATGTGTTAGTGTGTGCTGCCCCACTGCCCTGTGCAGGTGTGGCCCACAGAAAGGGCACAAGGCCAACATTACAACTGCCACTGTGAATTTGTTCACAACCAATTGAAAAAGAAGTGGAGAGCTGCGTTTCTGAATATTATTGACCAAATCTCTAGGCTTGAGTCTGTCAGTTTAAAACAAAGATCCCGTGAAGAAAACATAGTTAGGGCGCCTGGGTAGCTCACCAGGTGCCCATATATAGAGGTTGACTCCTCGATGCAGCGGCCACGGGTTCGACTCCGCCCTGCAGCCCTTTGCTGCATGTTATTCCCCCTCTCTCTCCCCCCTTTCATGTCTTCAGCTGTCCTATATACTGTATAAAGGCCTTTAAAGGCCTAAAATGCCCCCCCCCCCCAAAAAAAAGAAAGAAAAGTCCAAAGATTATTGGAGGAAGTGATTGTAGTTGTATTACTAGTGTGTGCAATGCATTAACAATGTAATACGACATTGCTCCTCATGTTAGATAGTAGACGCTGAGCCATAGCAGTATGGGACACCACTTTATGATACCAATGTATTAAATCAACGGTGACTATACAACATAGGGTTTTGGGTGGGGAAGAC
Source organism: Perca fluviatilis (assembly GCF_010015445.1). NCBI lineage: Eukaryota > Metazoa > Chordata > Actinopteri > Perciformes > Percidae > Perca > Perca fluviatilis. Next base: position 9,215,731 of record NC_053115.1, on the reverse strand, counting down.
TTCACATCCTGTATCACAGGGTTTGACTCAAATTCACACACAGAATTATCCGGCCCCCACTGGGGGGCAGCAGAGATTTAGATGCCCTTTTGCAGCCTCACTAGAGAAGACTCTATTCTCGCCCTATTTGCAGTCCATTTTTCAACTCCGTCTCTATTGGGAAGAACCATTTTTCTTCCATTCATGCGTCTCCTATTGACAGCCATGTATATTAATGATACATAAGACATGATTTATGTCGTTTGGCAAAGAAGTAAATGCTGTTTATAGAAATATGGATGTGGTGAGGACTGAGTTGCACTTTCCTTTAAGTTTGTTGTTTTTTTTTCCTTATAATTTGTATAGTTTAGGTTCACAAGCAAGTGTACAGCCTAAGGAATATTATTTTCGCTGTGTAAACCGACAAGTTTGATGTAAAAGTTCTACCACTTATGCCTATTCCAAGTATAGGTTACATATCCAAAGCTACAACACCACACACAACCACCTTACTGTAATTTAAAGTGAGATAATTTGATTACATACTTTATGATCAGCCTTAAATGAAAAATATGCAGAGACAGAGGTAAAAGAGGAGGTCAAAGAAAAAAAGTAGAAATTACTTTTTTTTTTTTATTAAAAACTAATTATGTTGTCTCCTAGAACAGCTCATTCAGTTCTAAAATGTAATATATACTTTTGGTCAAGTATATCAGCCCTTTTGAGGTAGACTGTGCAGTGCACATTAGTTATAAAATATATATGGCTTCTTTTTAGCAAGGTACTAGTCTGTATGGGGTTAAAATGCCACAATGATGAACTGGCTGAAAAAATGGGAGCCAAATTTAGGGTAAATCTGGTTTGATGCCCTCTCCAGTCAAAAGTCTAACACTGCTCTGCTCCACTCAGCTCACAGTGGCTCAGAAATCCAGCCTTAAGGTACGAAATAGCATTGCACACTCCAATCCGTCTAAAATCTCCAACATCACACTCTGGCACAGAACCAAGCACTGCCTTTTTCCTTAAAGGCGTTGATTTCAGGTGAGCTAAGTTGGCAGTGGGGTAGATTTCTTTCATCAGAGCTCAGCATAATGCATCAGGTAGAATGTGCCAGGTTGCTCTTTTTAGAGGATCTTTGTGTGTTCTTTCAGGCAGTGTTACGGCATGAGCCGGTGCCTTCTACCTGGGTGCCGGTGAAATGATTCAAATTTTACAAAATAGGATCATTGCTGCCAGCATTCTGATATCCTGCCAAGGCTTTTCTGCGTCAAAGTCAAAAATGGGCCTTCAAGGATAACAGGCTTTTCTGCCTGCTATTATATGCCCCACTAAGTGCATTCAGGACAAGGAAGAAATGTAACCCAGACAATTTGACATGCTCACGGGGCCCTGTATTGTACTTCTCCTGTCTGTGTGTCTTGGATGCATGTTAGACAGAATGTGTGTGTTGTTATTGCGGACAAAGAAATGGCTGATTATAAAACAAACAAACTATATATCGATCTGTATGGACTGAAATATAAACAACACTGGAAAACAACATCATGTTCAGAAAGTCTTCATTTCCCTTCCATAGACAGATAAATAGCAAACAAACATGATGTACTTCTCTCCTCCAAGTTTCAACCCAGGGGGGAATAAAAGCATTGTATTCCCTCTCATTCTGAACGGCTCCTTGTCACGAGTTGCGCGTGCGTTGCTGAATTATCACTCAAATACACATTTTCAT